>NW_026739562.1:5751174-5810805 GCF_022355385.1 Mustela nigripes | reverse complement strand
CCAATACCCCCCCCCCCTCATGAGAAATGGAAGTAATTATGAAAGAACCTTAATAAAATTGTTAGACTTTTTATTAAATTTTTTTTTTTTTTTTTTTTTTTTTTTTTTTTTGCAACACCTTCCTATAGCTCAGGAAAGTTGGGTCATTGCAATCGTCACCTGGTTTCTAGACCAGTCCAGATTAAGAAAACAGACACTGAAAATCTCCATGAGTAACTCATCAACTTTTGCCCACCTGGAAGGTCAAGTGAATATCAAAAGCAATACTGACGACTGGAACAGATGAAATGAGCGACATTAATGACTCCAGGGTGGAAAAGTGCCTGTCTTTTGCACTTTCAAGCATCTCTCACCAGCACAAAATCCCAGTGAGGTGTTTATAGCTCACCAAAACTTAACATGGAATTGTTTTTCAGTCTGGGGACAGGGAAATGAGGGAGGGAGTAGGGGAGAGACAAACTACTTCTCGGACAGGAAAGCAATAGAGAGGTTAAAAATGTATAGTTTTGGATGCAGACCACCTGAAATCAAATCCCAACTTCTACTTATTAACCTTATAGCCTTAGGCAAGTTATACCATTTTTCTACATTTCAGTTTCCTAATCTGTAAAATGAGGACAATACAGGTACCCCTGACAAAGGGTTGTTGTGAAAATTAAATAAATTAAAAAATGTGAAGCCCTTAAAACAATGCCCGACACATGAAAAGCATTAAAATGGAGCTAATATTACAGGGAGAGTTAAAAATTTTTTTAAGGTTTAAATTAATGCTATTATTTTTTAAAGAATAAAGGTTTGATCCTTCCAGCATGTCTTCCCTTATTTTCTATTAACTTGATCTCTTTTTCACCTTTAAGTATTCATTTTCTCTCACTCTTACTCCCTTACACACAAATATACAAAACTGCACAGTCAGAAAAGCATTAAACCAGAGTTTGTAAACACCACCTTGAATTCTACATGGCACCTTGGTCATGCTATTTGTCTATTAAAAATATATTTTTTAAATTTATATATATTTTTATATATTCACATGTCTTTCCAGCGATATCTCATTTCTCAAAGGTAAAACTATAGCCATCTAAGATGGAGGGGAATGAACAACTGGTTACAAATCATTCAGTTGTGCTATAGACTTCCACCTTCAGCCATGATGGAGTAATTAGTAACAGACTAGTCCTCCTGCTATAAACAAATATAAAACTGAAGCAGAGGATTTCACACTTTGAACGACAATCAGAGAAGGAATGTGATTCCTGAGAAAAGGAAAACAGGATGTCACCTTCATAATCACCTGCAACCTTCTACTTAGAAACACCTTCTGCACTATGGTGCAGGAAGAGATAGCTTAGGCAAAGCAGAATGATCTCATTGAGCTGATCAGGTAAAGACTAGAGTTCAGGGTTGCTTAGGCGTGGCTGAAATTTGTGCATCAGGTACTAGGGAGAAAAGCGAGAGAGAGAGAGAGAGAAAGCTCCAGAAATATGCATAAAAATGTCCTTGATTCTTTCACTGAACACTTAATTGTCATCTGCATAGAAAAAAGTCTCTGAGCCGTGGCAGAGAATTACCAAGAAATTATGAGCTGAACAAAGATTCCAGAGATTGCAGAGGGCTGGGAGACATCCATGATCTGACAAGGCAGAAGAGAGATACCTCACTGCACATACTGGGCATTCAGTTGAGATCTCAGAAGGGCAAAGTCTTTGTAGGGTTATTCTGCTTCTAGAATAAGAGTTACTTTATACTCTACCCCAGAACTTTAAAAACAAGTCTCAAATGATCAGCTAATCTGTGAGTAAATTAACTACCTAAGAGAACAAAAGTCAACACTCTTTAAAGGAAGACAAATAAATCCACTTGAAACAAAGCAAAATACACAATATTCAATATACCTTTAAAAAAAATCACTAGCTATTCAAAGAAACAGAAAAATACAACCAAGGGCAAAAAATAGTCAAAATGAATAAATGCAGAGATAACACTGATACTGGAATTGGTAGACAAGGACTTCAAAGCATATTGAGAATTTTAAGGAGAAACTAGACATGATAGGTGAACAGATGAAGAATCTCAGTACAGAAATGGAAACTATAAAAAGTACCAAATGAAAATTCTAAAATTACTGTATCTGAAATAAATATGTACTGAATTGGCTTAACAGAAGACTGTGCACTGCAGAAGAAGAGATCAGAAAACTTGGAACACAGATATTAAAAAAACAAAAACAAAAACAAAAAAAATTGAAAAAATGAATAGAACCCAGGGACCTGAGGTACAATATAAAAAGGTATAATATAGGTATAACTGGAATCCCAGAAGGAGAGAAAAGAGAACTTGAATCAGAAAAAGTATCTGAAGACCCAATGACCAACTTTCCCCTGGACATTTGAAGAAAAATATCAACCCAAAGATCCCAGAAACTCAACAAATCTCAAGAAGCAAAAATGCAAGCAAAATCATACCCAGACACATTGTAGTCATGTTGTTGAAGCCAAAGATAAATAGAAAAATCTTTTTTTTAAGTTATTTATTTATTTATTTATTTATTTATTTATTTATTTATTTTAGTAATCTCTACACCCAATACGGGGTTCAAACTCACCACCCTGAGATCAAGAGTCACATACTCTTCCAACTGAGCCAGACAGGCACACTGAAAAATCTTTAATATAGCCAAGGAGGGGCTCCTGGGTGGCTCATTGGGTTAAAGCCTCTGCCTTCGACTCGGGTCATGATCTCAGGGTCCTGGGATCGACCCCCCAATTGGGCTCTCTCCTCAGGAGGGAGCCTGCTTCCCTCTCTCTCTGCCTGCCTCTCTGCCTACTTGTGATCTCTGTCTCTGTCAAATAAATCTGTCAATATCTGTCAAATAACTTTGATCTCTTTCAAATAAATAAATGAAATCTTTTAAAAAAAAGATTTAAAAAATCTTTTTTAAAAAAGATTTCATTTATTTATTTGTCAGAGAGAGAGATTACAAATAGGCAGAGAGGCAGGCAAAGAGAGAGAGGAGGAAGCAGGCTCCCTGCTAAGCAGAATGTCCGATGCGGGGCTCAATCCCAGGTCCCTGGGATCATGACCTGAGCCGAAGGCAGAGGCTTAACCCACTGAGCCACCCAGGTGCCCCAAATAAGTGAAATCTTAAAAAAAAAAAAAATGAAAATCAAATAGCCAGGGAATATATACAGAGGAAAAAAATTCAAATATCGCTGACTTCTCATCAGAAACAATGAAAGCCAGAAAACGATGGAATGACCTCTTTAAAATACTGAGAAAGAAAAAAGTTTGCCAAATGAGAATTCTAACTCCTTCAAAAAGTGATGGCAAAATAAACCCTTTGTTTAGATTAACAAAAGCTAAGATAATCTCTAGAAGACCTCCGTTATAAGAAATGTTAAAGGAAGTCCTTTGAGCTGAAGGGAAATTGCATATACAAAGGAACAAAGAGCATAATCTGTATGATATATATATAGGTATGTGTATATATACACATAATATTACACATAAAATTATATATACACATAAAATTAGAAAATAAAAAATATTTTGTGTGTATATATATATTTTTATATATAATATTATATATATAATTATTATATATTATTTTATACATATAAATTATATTATATATATAAAATATATATATTATAATATTTTGTGTATATACACACACACACAAAATATTATTTTATTCTCTAATTTTATAATTTCCTTTAAAGTAGTTGTGTAATAATGTAGTTTATAATATATACAGAAGTAAAATATATGAAAATATCACAAAGATTCTTAAAATGTACATGAAATAGCATCATAATAATTCATAGAAATCTATAAGCTAAGAATGCAAATAATAATTCCTAGACCAAACAGAAAAAATAAAAATCAAGTAGTTTTGTTAAAAGCTAATAGAAGAGCTAAGATAGTACTACAGAATACTGAGTTATTACAGAAGGAGTATAAAAGGAACAAAGTCTAATAGGACAAATCAAAACCAAATAACAAGGGGCGCCTGGGTGGCTCAGTGGGTTAAGCCGCTGCCTTCGGCTCAGGTCTTGATCTCAGGGTCCTGGGATCGAGTCCCGCATCAGGCTCTCTGCTCAGCAGGGAGCCTGCTTCCTCCTCTCTCTCTCTCTCTGCCTGCCTCTCTGCCTACTTGTGATCTCTCTCTCTGTCAAATAAATAAATAAAATCTTTAAAAAAAAAAAAAAACCAAATAACAAGATAGTGGACTTAAGCCCAAGTATATTAGAAATTATATTAAGTGAAAATTGATTAAACACTCTAATTAAAGGCTATTGTTGAGGTGCCTAGTTGGCTTAGATGGCTAAACATCTGCTTTCAGCTCAGCTTATGATCTCAGGGTCCTGGGATTGAGTTCCATGTCAGGTTCCTGGCTCAGCAGAAGTATGCTTCTCCTTCTTTCTCTCTCCACTGCTTATGCTCTCTGTGTCTCTCTATGTCTCAAATGAAAAAATAAAAGATCTTTTAAAAAGGTTGCTGTTGTCAGACTGAATAAGAAAGCAAGATCTAACTATGTACTTAAGATTTGTGTTCTAAACATTAATAAACAGATGAGTTAAAAAAAGAATGAGAAAAAATATAATACATATAATATAGACACTAATCTTAAAAAGGCTGGAGTGTGTTATTAATATCAGATGATATTAACAGAGATAATGAATATTTCATAATGATAAGAGTCACTTTTTTAAGAAGAAATAATAATCCTCAATGAGTATGTGCCTATTAACAGTTCTGCAAAATACATGAAGCCAAAACATACAGAATTAAATGAAAAAATAGACAAACCCATAATTATTGTCAGATGTTAACTCTCCTGTCCCAGAAACTGATACAAGTAGACAAAAATTAGTAAGAATATAAGAATATAAGTAAGAAGATAAGATTTGAATAATTCTACCAATAAACTTAATCTAACTAATACTAATTTGAACACTATACCTAACAACGGCAGAATATACTCTTTCTTTCAAGTGCACAGGGAATGCTTACCAAAATAGAGCATATATGGGGCCACAAAACAAATTTAAATAATTTTCAAAGTTTTATAATCATATGTGGTATGTTATCTGACTGCAAAAGAAACAAATTATAAATTATCAGCAAAAGATCTAAAATAGCCCTCAGCTGAACTTCAAATGAATAATAATTTTTAAAAATCATATCTGAAAATTTGTGGGCAGCAGCTAAATGAAAGACTTGAAATAAAAACGCAGGGCACCGGGATGGCTCAGCCAGTTAATTATCCAACTCTTTTTTTTTTTTTTAAGATTTTATTTATTTATTTGACAGAGAGAGAGATCACAAGTAGGCAGCAGGCAGAGAGAGAGGAGAAAGCAGGCTTCCCACTGAGCAGAGAGCCCGATGTGGGGCTCGATCCCAGGACCCCAGGACCATGACCCGAGCCAAAGGCAGAGGCCTAACCCACTGAGCCACCCAGGTGCCCCCAATTATCCAACTCTTGAATTCAGGTCATGGTCTTGAGGTCATGAGATAGAGCCCCACGATAGGCTCAGTGGAGGGTTTTCTGGAGATTGTCTCTCTCCCTCTTCTTCTTTCCCGCCGCACCCCACTCTCCCTTCATCTCTCTTTCTTTATAGAAAAAATAAAGCTTTAAAATAAATAAATAAACAAATAAATAAATAAAGCAAAAAGCTAGAAAAGGAAGAGGAAATAAAGCCAATATGTAGGGTCAAACAACGACAGCAATAATAATAAAGATAAGAACAGGGGCACCTGGGTGGCTCAGTTGGTTAACCATCCACCTTTGACTCAGGTCATGGTCTCAGGGTCCTAGGATTGAGCCCTGCATCAGCTGTCTACTCAACGGGGAGTCTGCTTCTCCTTCTCCCTCTGTCCCCTCCTCTCAGATAAATGAAATTTTTTTAAAAGGTAAGAACAGAAATCAATAAAATAGAAAAACATAAGGGGCTCCTGGGTGGCTCAGTGGGTTAAAGCCTCTGCCTTTGGCTCAGATCACGATCCCAGGGTCCTGGAATCGAGCCCCGCGTTGGGGTCTCTGCTCAGCAGAAAGCCTACTTCCCCTTCTCTCTCTGCCTGCCTCTCTGCTTACTTGTGATCTCTGTCAATAAATAAATAAAATCTTTTAAAAAAAACATAAAACCAAGAAAACAAAATATTGTTTCTTTGAGAAGATCAATAAATTTATTGTATTCCTTGCTAGACTGATCAAGAAGAAAATAGAGAAAATACAAATTAACAATATAAATAATAAAAGAGGGGCATCACTACACATCTTTCAAATGGCAAAAGGACAATACAAGATTATTATGAAAAACTTTATGACAATACATTTGACAATTTACTTGAAATAGAATTTGTGTCCTAGACACTGATCTAAGTAAGACAAAACAGAAAATGCAAATAATCCTATATCCTTTTACCTATGGGAGAGGAATTAAAAACTTTCCCCAAAGAAAACTCCAGACATGGTCTCACTGGTGAATTCTACCAAAAACAAATAACGACTTACATAAATTCTTTCAGAAAATAGAGAAAAAGGGAATATTTCCCTATTTATTTTATGACACTAGCATAACCCTGATAATAGCCAAGGACACTACAGGAAAATAAAACTATAACTAATATCTCTCGTGAATATAGACAGAAATATTTAACAAAATATAAGCAAATCAAATCCAACAATATATAAAAATGATACTATATTGTGACCAACCGGAGTATATTTCAGAGAGCAATATGAGTTTAATATCTGGAAATCAATGTAATTCACCATATTCACAAAATAAAGAACAGTGACACAAGCATTTCAATATATGTCAAAGAGAAGTTAACATTCATGGGGAAAAAAAAAATCCACAACCAACAGCATTAGTAAACTAGGAATTAAGGAACATTCCTAACCGTAAAGGGCTTTTATGAACAACCTGCAGCTAAGTTCCCTCACCTTACTAAGTTCAGGAATAAGACAAGAATATCTGTTTTCATCATTTCACAACATTGTCCTCAATACCTTAGCCAGTACAACAAAGCAGGGAAAAAAGGAAAGGAAAGCCATAAAGTTTAGGGGGGAAAAAAAGAAGCAAAACTTTTTATTTATGGATGACATTTGTAGTTAAAAACAAAGATCTGTCCCCCTCATATTATTGACCATGCCACCAATCACCAAACCACATGACCATGTAGACAATTGTCAGGAAATCCCCTTAGTATTCCGGGCTCCACCTTTCAGGATTTAGGCCAAAACAAGGGCAAAGAGCATTGCTAGGGAGGGACTGCTTTCTGCAATGGAAAGAACTCTGGGCTAGAAGGGCCCTATTGCTGGATTTGCCAGTAAGAAACTGTGGGACTTTACCTCACTTTTGTCATTGTATCTTCATCTGTAAAATGGGACAGTTAATCACTTCCAACCCTAAGATTCTACTTTTGGTCCTGAATAGGCAAATATTTGTTCATTCAGCTTCCAGCCCTAGACAAAATTAGGGAAGTGGGAGCAATGCTCCCTCATTCCAGGTTCCTGAGAGAACATACAAGCTAGACCCCAGGAGTGGTATCACAAGAACATGCCAAAGATACATCTGCTTCTCCCCATCTACCCCTGTCATCTCTCACCCACAATAGGCTTTTAACTGGTTTCCCTTTTGACATCTTGCCTTTCTTCAAATCCGCCCTCCACCAGCAGCCAAAGAGATATTTTCAAGAATAAGTCAGCATATCATTCTTCTGCTTAAAACCCTCCAATGGCTTTCTCATTGATCATGGAATTAAAACCCAATTTCCTGACAGGCTAGTAAGGTCTAAATGAGGTGGATCCCGACTACTTCTCTGACCTCATCTCTTAGCCTTGTCTCTGATTACTACACTCCAGCCACACTGGCCTAACTGTCCATCCTTTGTGCCAATCCTGTTTCTGCTCCATGGCCTTGCTATTTACAGGGAAACTCTCCTTATTCAGGACATAGCTGACCATTCTCTCCCCAGGGCCTTGGAGGCCTCTCTCACCCACCCTGTACAAGGTGGCAGCATCTCTGCCTTACTTCTCAACTCTCTGTCATGTCAGCCATTTTCATTTCTTCATGGCTTGGTACAGTCAGTGATTTTCCTACCTAGGCATTATCTGCTTCTTAGCTAGACTTTATCGCTCTTGTCCACAGCTGTTTCCCTTTATCTGGAGCAGTGTCTATATGAGACAATATAGACCTTTCTGAATGAATGAATGAACTATCAGTCTTGCTGAGTTGCCAATGAACCAGTCTGCTTCTGGGTCAGCACAGACCAACCCAGACCCTTCCCAGTCTACCTTGCAAAGAAAGTCAATGCAATTTATATTACACACATTATTTTTATTAAGTGTCACCTAAGTACATGTTCTATGGATGTCAAGAATATGACAGGATTCCTAGTCCCAAGGTTCACAATGTAAAGACGAAAAGGCACCAATAATAATAATCAGAACATTATAATGTTCTAATAATTATTTGACTAATAATTATAATACCTCAAGTTCTATGAATACTTTCCAGTGTTCAAAGTACTTTCCAATGAATTATATCCTTTGATACCAAGAGGGTGACCATCTTTTTCTGTCATTGTTTTCAACTAGAAAGGAGTCAAAGAAAGGAAAGATGATAGGCATACCCTGACATAGCAGAAAGAACATGGAGTTTGGAATTCCCTGGAAGACCTATGTTCATCACTTTAAAACATAATAATGGCAGTAATAATAAACACTATTTACTATGAACTTACTATGAGCCCAAGCAGCACTAAGTTATGTTGTACAATTAATTCAGAGTCAGTCTGTAATGGGTAACCTCAGGAGATTAACTTACCCATTTTACAACACAGTTTCTTTTCCCTAAAACAGTGAAAACTTACATGGTTATTGTCTGAATTTGAAATAATAGACAATGGGTAGTTGGTATATGGAAGAAACTGAAAATATTAGTGTTATTTTTAATAATTGCCCCAAATCAGATTTATTCCTGAATTACAAGGGTGGTCCAATATTTGCAAATCAATCAGTGTGATACATCACATCAATAAGAGAAAGGATAAAAACCATATAATCATTTCAATAAACACAGAAAAGGCACTTGACAAAGTACACGTCTATCATGATAAAAACCCTCAAAAAGTAGGTTTAGAGGGAACATACCTCAACTTAATAAAGGCCATATATGGAAAAACCCACCGTTAATGTCATCCTCAATAGGGAAAAACTGAAAGCTTTTCTCCTAATGTCAGGAACAAGACAAGGATGTCCACTCTCACCACTTTTATTCTACATAGTACCTGAGGTCCTAGCCATAGCAATCAGACAACACAAAGAAACAAAAGACATCCAAATTGGTAAGGAAGAAGTAACTTTTACTATTTGAAGATGAAATGATACTGTATATAGAAAAGCCTAAACACTCTACTGAAAGAACGGCTAGAACTGATGAACAAATTCCGAAGAGTTGCAGGATACAGAATCAATCTACAGAAATCTGTTACATTTCTATACACCAATAATGAAAGCAATGGAAGGAGAAAATTGAAAAAAAAAAAAAACAATCCTATTACAATTGCACCAAAAATAATAAGATACCTAGGAATAAACCTAACCAAAGAGGTGAAAGACCCATGCTCTGAAAACTACAAAACACTGATGAAAGAAATTAAAGACGGCACAACAAAATGGAAAGACATTCCATGCTCATGGACTGAATCAACAAATACCATTAAAATGTCTATGCTACCCAAAGCAATCTATACACGGATTGCAATCTCTATCAAAATACCAACAGCATTTTTCACAGAACTAGAATAAACAATCCTAAAATTTGTATGGAACCACAAAAGACCCCCCAATAGACAAAGCAATCTTGAAAAAGGAAAGCAAAGCTGGAGGCATCACGATTCTGGACTTCAAGTTATATCCAAAACTATAGAAATCGGAACAGTACAGTACTGGCACAAAACCAGGCACATAGATCAATGGAATAGGATAGAAAACCCAGAAATAAACCCACAATTATATGGTCAGTTAATCTTTGACAAAGAAGGAAAGAATAAACAAGGGGAAAAGATAGTCTTCAATAGATGGCGTTGGAAGAACTGGACAGCAATATGGAAAAGAATGGAATCGGACAACTTTCTTACACCATACACCAAAATAAATTAAAAATGGATTAAAGACTACATGTAAAACCTGAAACCATAAAAATCCTAGAAGAGAGCATAGGCAGTAATTTCTCTGACACTGGTCAGAACAACTTTTTCCTAGAAATATCCCCCGAGCCAAGGGAAACAAAAGCAAAAATCAACTATTGGGACTACATCAAAATAAAAGTCTTCTGCACAGCAAAAGAAGCATTCAACAAAACCAAAAGGCAACCTAGAAATGGGGGAAGATATTTGCAAATGACATATCTGATAAAAGGTTAGTATTCAAAATATATAAAGAACTTATACAACTCAACACCCCAAAAAACAAATAATCCAATTAAAAACTGGGCAGAAATCATGAACAGACTTTTCTCTAAAGAAGACATCCCGATGGCCAACAGACACATGAAAAGATGCTCATCATCACTTATCATCAGGAAAATGCAAATCAAAACCATGGTGACATGTCACCTCATGCATCAGAACGGCTAAAATCAACAACACAAGAAACAGTAGGTTTTGGGCAGGATGTGGACAAAAAAACCACTTGGGCACTATTGGTAGGAATGCAAACTGGTGCAGCTACTGTGGAAAACAATATGGAGTTTTCCTCAAAAAGTTAAAAATAGAACTACCCTGTAATCCACCAATCTCGCTACGGGGTATTTACGCAAAGAACACAAAAATTGAACACTAAATCGAAGGGGTACATGCATTCCCATGTGTATGGCAGCATTATTTGCAATAGCCAAGATATGGAAGCAGCCCAAGTGTCCATAGATAGATGAATGGATGAGGAAGTGGTATATGTATACAATGGAATATTATTCAGCTGTAAAAATGAATGACATCTTGCTATTTGCAATGACAGGGGTGGAGCTAGTGACTATTACATTAACTAAAACAAGTCAGTCAGAGAAAGACTAATGCCATGTGATTTCACTCATATGTGAAATTTAAGAAACAAAACACATGAGCAAAGGGGAAAAAAAGAGAGAGAGAGAGAGAGAAACCAGGAAACAGACTCTTAACCATAGAGAGCAAAATGATGGTTATCAGATAGGAGGAGTGTGGGGCGACAGAGAAGTCTGTTGGTGACAAAGGCAAGCAGTGGCCACAGCCTGTCACTTGCTCCTGACCAGAGCTGTTTGATCACTGGGAGTCTGTATCTGTGCTAGACCAGAGTCAGTGAGGCTCCATGCCCAGCCTGGGAGTCTGAAGTTCTGAAGGATTAAAAAATAAGAACAACCCTAAAACCACAAGCAACTCTTAAGCATACATTTAATACAGCACATTCCTAATTGTGATATTTTATCTACTTATTAAACAAATTAATGTCACTGAGCTGCCACAAAACTGGTCCTAAGCAAGAACTCCTCGACCAATCTGGAACTGGGGGAGGGAGGGCTTCATAAAAGAAGGGTTATCTGAGCTGGACCTGGAAGGATGGGTAAAATTTGCCTACCGGGTAAGGAGATTACTCCTATGGGATGAATAATTTGAAAGCAGAGGATAACACAAAATATTTGGGATCTCATCTACGTATTTTTAAAGTAGGTTTATCTTTCTGGCACTGTTTTCTTTGCTGCTGTTGCTCTTTTTTATTAACATATAATGTATTATTAGCCCCAGGGGCACAGGTGTGTCAGTCGCCAGGTTTACACACTTCACAGCACTCACCGGAGCACACACCCTCCCCAATGTCCATACCCCAACCTGCTGTTGCTCTTTTTAAAAAATGATACTAAAGTAACTTGTGTTCCTTGAGCAATTCAATTACAGTATCAACAGGGTTGGAGGGAGTTATTTTAGGGTTCAGAAAGAAGACAGACTGGACAGTTAAGTGTCTACCTTTGGCTCAGGTCAGGGTTCCAGGGTCCTGGGATCGAGCCCCACATCCGACTCCCTGCTCAACAGGGAGTCTGCTTCTCCCTAACCCCTCCCTCCTGTACAGGCTCTCTCTCCCTCTCTGTATGTGTCTGTTTGAAATAAATAAATAAATAAAAACCTTAAGAAGAAGAAGAAAAAAGACAAACTGGACCCATGGACAGACATGCCACCAATCAAATAGGCAGTCAGCAGGCAGGTTAACAGAAAATCAAATATACTGGGTTTTAGGAAGGACGAAATTTCAAACTCTTGGACTACAGGACTTTCCTAATGAATTTCCAAGAAAATGTGCTCATTGTCTGCAAGTGGCAATCTCGGAAGTGCTGAAAGTGTGCCCACAGGAGGAAAAACACCTTGTATATTCTAGAAGACCTTGTATATTCTCAGGTATCATTTTATCCATGGGAGACAGAGGATGCAAACACATGTCAGTATATTCCTGTAGGTTTGTGTATGCATTCCATTGCATGGCAAAGAGGGAAAAAATGCCACTTTTTGGCGACACTAATGTAAAGATGCCCAAGAACAAAATTTTCCATGGTCCCCACAAAACATCTTGTAATGTCTTCTTTCTTTAGGAGGAACTCCCCTGTGATGAGCCCCTACCATATACTAGTACTCTGTGTAACCATGGCAATGAGGTAGGCATTATCATTTCCATTTTCCAATTGAGGAAACCGAGGTTCAGGCCCCTCAGCTAATAAGTGTCAGAGCCAGAGTTCCAACCAACATCTTCTGCCTCCACCAGCTGCCTCCTAATTTTCTTGTACCTTCCAATTACTTCTTAAGAAGACTCCTGCTGAACCAGTTGTCTGAAACCAAGACCTGACTAGATGTCAGATACCTTGCACTTGGTCTGTTTGCTCACCCATCCGCCTTTAATAACAATGGTCATTGGTCATCGATTATGTGCCAAATGTTATGTCAAGATACTAGGCATAGGAAAATGCATAAGATATCCCTGGCCTCAAAGATTTCCTCATGTAGTAAGGAATTCAATTTCATGCTGGGTGCCTATCTATGACACCATATGTATTTTTTTAAAATCCCTTTATATCTGAATCAACCTAGCCAAAAACAATTGAGCAATCCAAGGGGATAAAAGAGATAAATACATTGAAAAAGGAATCTTTTATGGGAAAGAGGTGAGAAAACCATATTCCAAGTTGTTCTTTCTAGTAACAATTAGAAATCATGAACTCTCGTTTTATCCCTTGCTACCAGCATTGCAGAAAGGAACAGATGAAAATACGAACAATGCAACCATAGGTGATAGGTTTAATTTTGCTGGATCTTGTTTTCTTCAGGGGACTAATGAGTCTCATTCTGAGCCTATCTCAGAGTTGCCAGTAAGGATTGTACCAAAATCTTGCTAATGGCTGCCATGTGGTACCACCCCTCATTTTATAAATGGGGAAATAGTTCCAGAGAGAGAAAGGAACTTGCTTAAATCCTCAGGGAGAGGTACTGGCAGTTCTGGGAGTAGAACCCTTGTCCCTTGCCAGGTTGGGGGTCTTCTTGCTTGACCATGGGTGCAGGGTGTGTCGGAGATCCAATATATACAGAGTTATATTCATCATAACTGACATGTGAAAAGGTTTTCATTGTTCTAAAATGGGAACGCACATATGTCATCTCTATCTTGAGATTCTAACACTCTGAGGGCCCCCACAAAGCAGATACTATTATTCCCATTTTACTTATGAGGAAAGTGTGTCTCAGCCATAATATTCCCAATTATCACACAGCATGTAGCAGAGAGAGCAATCAATCTGGGTTTTTAACTGTTGTAATTCCTACACACTTGAGTTTGGGGCAGGCGGAGAAAGGGACCTATACACTAAACCTGCTCTTTGAGGCCTTAGAAAACAACAGGACCTTACATATCTTCTTTCATTTGGAAATGGGATTTTCCTCCATGGAAGGACTTTCCCAGTTAACTGAAGCAGACTCCATTTCTGCTGCTCCCCTTTCTCTCCTTACTCCCCTCGTGTCAGCTCTCGTGTCAAGTGCTTTTAATGGAAGGCCTTCCAAAGTGCTTTACTACTTGGAACAATTTTTCTGGAAAGTAATTTGGTAATAAGTCAGCCAAAGAAATAATTAGGGATGTTCACAAAAATTTAGCTACAAGTATTTTTCTTACTGAATTACCTATAATGGCCCCCCAATTTTTTTTAAGTTAAAAAATTTTCCAACAATAAGGGATTAGTTACTGAGACTGTTTTTTTTTTTTTTTTTAAGATTTTATTTCTTTACTTGTGCGAGTGAGAGAGAGAGAGAGAGCATGAGCAGGGGGAGTGGAAGAAAGAGAAGTAGACTCCCCGCTGAGTTAGGAGCCCGATGTGTGGGTTGATCCCTGGGTTCTGGGATCATGACTCAAGGCAAAAGCAGACACCTAACTGACTGAGCCACCCAGGCCCCCCAAGCCTGTTTTTTACAAAACATAACTACTCCGATGCACACAATAAGATGCTATCTCTGAGTAGTAGTATTATACATATTTTGTCTTCTTTTTGATTTAGTGTACTTTCTAAGTTTTCTTCCAAAGAAAGTTGATCGCTCTTTAAGTTAAGAAAATTTTATTTTAATTTTTTCAAAATGGAAACGTCATACAACTCAATAGCAAAATAACAAATAATCCAATTTAAAAATGGGCAGAGAATCCAAACAGACATTTTCCAAAGAAGACATACAGTTGGCCAACAGGTACATGAAAAAGGGCCCAACATCACTAATCATCAGGGAAATGCAAATCAAAACCACAATGAGATATCACATCACACCTATTAGAATGATGATTTTCAAATAGACAAGAAATAACAAGATCTGGCGAGGATGTGGAGAAAAGAGAACGCTTGTGCATTGTTGGTGGGAATGTAAATTGATGCTATCATGGTGGAAACCAATATGGAGGTTCCTCAGAAAATTAAAAATAGAACTACCATCTAATCCAGCAATCCCACCTCTGGATATTTATCTGAAGGAAACAAAAACACTAATTCGGAAAGATAGCTGCATTCCCCATGTTCACTGCGACATTATTTATGATAGCCAAAGCGTGGAAACAACCTCAGTCTCCAATGATGGATGAATGCACTTAAAAAAAACGTGATAGATACACACATACACATGTATGTCTACACAAAATGTTGCCATTTGAGACAACATGGATGGACCTAGAGATACTATGCTAAGTGAAGTAAACCAGACAGAGACGGACAAATATTGCATGGTCTCGCTTATATGTGGAACCTAAAAAACCAAACCCCAAACAAGGAAAATCAATTTATTGATACAGAAGTAGGGGGTCCAGCGGTGAGCAGATGGGTGAAGGTGGTTAAAAGGTACAAACTCCTAATTGTAAAATGAGTAAGTCTGGGGCGCCTGGGTGGCTCAGTGGGTTAAGCCTCTGCCTTCGGCTCAACTCATGATCTCAGGGTCCTGGGATCGAGCCCCGAATCGGGCTCTCAGCTCAGCAGGGAGCCTGCTTCCCCCTCACTCTCTGCCTACTTGTGATCCCTCTCTCTCTGTCAAATAAATAAAATCTTTTTTAAAAAATGAGAACATCCTGGGGATGCCATGGACAGCATGGTGACTATAGCTAACAATACTTTCTTGTGTATTTGGAAGTTGTGAAGAGGATGGGTCTTAAAATTCTCATTGGAAGGAAGAAATTTGTAACTGTGTGGTGACAAATGTTAACTAGATTTCTCGTGATCGTTTCACCATATATACATATACTGAATCATCTTGTACACCTGAAACTAATATGATATTATACGTCAATTCTACCTAAATATTTTTTGTTTTTTGTTTTTTTGAACTTCACAAAAGATGAATTTTATTGTATTTTTTAAAAAGTGAACCTGACGTGTTTAACCAATATGAAGGCGGTAATTAAAGAGAACCCTCCATTCCATGTTAGGAGACTTCATCACCCTTTTAAAATACAAATAACCATTTTGTTTCCTTAGTCTCCCTCACTTCTTCTCCGGCCCGCTTCTTTTTTTTTAAAGATGTGTTGACAAGTTGGAAAAAGAGCATAGGTTCCTGTCATCTTCAGAGGAACATCATCTCACTTTCTGATGGTCCAGCCATTGGCATGAACCTTAACTGCCCAGACAAGGGCTACACATGCAGGATGTACTGAGATGTGTGGAACTTGTTTCCATTACATGGAATAGTCTTGGGCTGGTGTGTTTTTTGAGCTCTCAGGACTGCCTTTTATAGTCATTCTATTATCTCGAAACTAGCTTTTCTGGCTTGTCACCATCAATGTAATAATCATGACCTCCCAACTTTTGGCCCACAGCTTCTAATCTGAAGTGGGCTGGGAAGTTAGATCGTGAAGACTGAGAATCATTTATGAAAGAAATGTATGTGAAAGTCACTGAACAAGTATAAAGTACTATGCAAATATATAGGCTCTGATTATATTTTTTGTATTATTTTACACATGCATTGATGTTTATACTATTGCTTCTCAGTCTCCTTATCTGTGAAATGGGTATATTCCTGTACCTACCTCCGACAATCAGATGAGTTATTATTTGTAAGGCACTTAGACCCATATCTGACCCTTACTGAGTAATAAGTAAATGCTTGAGTTTTATGGAGTAACCTCTGACGTCTATCCTTGTCTTCTCAGAAACTTTTCTGGTTTACTTCATAGTTCTCAGGCCTGTAATACCAGGTGGGGCCACACACACACACACACACACACACACACACACATCGATGTATGTGCCAACACACCCATCACTCTTCCTCTTCTTTGTCTCCTAGGATCCCCTGGGCTCTCACAGTCAAAAAATTCACAGAAGGAAGCAGTATAAGGATGTGATACCACTTTTCTATAACGAAGCAAAATTTCTCAGTACAATGACAACTAAGATAATAAATATTATGCATTGAACATGTTCATTCTTTTCTGAGCTAAGCACTTTCCATATCAATTCATTTCACTCCCTGAACAATCGCCTGAAGTAGGGACTGTTGCAATCCCCTCTCTGCAGATACTGAAAACAGGGCCTTGAGACGCTTAATAACCGCCCGAAGTCACACAACACTAATCACACAGACTCCCAATGCATACGAGCATGGAAGGCTAGTATTCTCAAGTCATTCTATTATTTTTTGGGTGTGTTTAATTCTCAGAAGGGAGTAATCCATAGAAGAATGAGTATTAATTGCTTGGCCTCAAATTAAAAGTCTCTGGTAGTCCCAATTTTACTTCCTCTCTCTTTTGCACAAAGCACTGGCTTATCCTAATTTGGTTGAGAAATCACTGGGGGGACCAGGAGCTTCTCCAGGGAACCCTACTTAGTGCTCTGCACTTGGAGCCAAAAGTCCTGTGTTTCAGTCCTCCCTCCTGACCCTTTGTTGCTGGGTGAACCCAGTGACTTGATTTAAAGTGTTCAAGCATCAGTTTCCTTATACTCCAAGTGGGGATGGTGACTGCTGAGCTGGTTGTGAGGGCCAAAGCACTCAAGTGTGAGAAAGTATCATATAAACCCTAACAAGCCACATAGACAGGAGGTAGGATCATTGTTTTCTAGGAAAAAAATTTCCTCCTGTTGCTCTTCAGTGAGGCTCTTACAGTGATGGCTGACTCCCCTTCCATAAACAGCAGCCTTAGCCATCCATGCCGCTCAAGGCCATCTGAGCTGGACCACTTTGGGAGTGACACACCCAGAAGAGATTCCATCAGGATGCAGATAAATTGTCCTTCACATCTTCAAAGCAGTCTGGGTGCTTGAATTGTGCAATAAATGGACACGGCCAGGCATCAGTAAGAACTTCACGAAGTATATTAAGTTCATTAAGGGAGACTCTGAGAACCCCCTTCATGGGATATTTAAAAACGGTTAAGTCCTTGCACCTTGAATGTTTTAGGAAGTGACCTGAGACCAGGCAGAGACCTGGATGAAATGACCTCCTCTTCTTTCCCACTTCTATCCTACCACAAAGTTCTTGCACTCAGTCCTTTGCTTGGTGTTTCCAGTCATCCTCATTTAGGCATACTGTTTTCCTTGGACCTTAGATCAGCTGCCTCCACAATACCAAAGACAGCTCATTCAGGCTGTCTGATTTCTTTGGTGTAGTTTCTGGCACACAGTCTCCAAAGAACACTTGTGCACTTTTATATACCTCAGAATGCAAGGGACTGTGGCACTCAATTTCTCCAGAGAACTCTGTAATTATTACTGATGATACTGAATACCTCATATTTACGTAGAGCTTTATACCCTCCAGTATCCTCTATCTTGTTAGACTTCAAAGCCACAATTGTAATACAGATAGGCAATTATTATGGTGCATATTTTACAAAAGACAAAATGGAGATAAAGAGATTTAAGAAACTGCCTGTGAGGACACAGCCAGTTAGTAACCAAAAGGACCCTCAAATCCAGAACGTTTTCTACCACTCACATTAAAAAAACAAACAAACAAAAATCCACGTTCATTCCATGGACCACCTAAGACAGAAACAGGATAAGAAAGGGCAAGGGGTTCCAGACCAAAGTTCACATGACTATTTAACCTTCTGGTCCCCAGAAATCCCAGGTAACTCTAAGTTCCTTCCTGTCAGGAGACATTCTGCCCACTCTGAACACAAAAAAACCTGGCCAAGAATTACGGTTGCCCTACCTTGGAATTTTCCACACATGGTGGCTCCCAATAGCAAATCCTGAAATGTCTTGCAATGGTCACCCGTAGCGGCGCACCTGACTTGAGGAAGACCAAGCTTCCATCCTGCTTCACCACTCACAGAATTAACAGCCTGCTAGGGCTGAAGGGGGCCAGTTGTAATCGGGCTTGTAATAGATAGCAAATACCCCATCGTCTCCTAACTCCTACGACATTACTGAAAAGTTCCTAACTTGAAGAAATTTCCAAATCACATTGAAGAGGTAGAATGAAGATCATACAACTCAATTCAATATAATATAGAAGCTGAAATTCTTCTTGCAGTGTGAGTCGGTGCACATCCTAGATCCAGGGGGCTTCTGGAATCCTGACAAGAGGGTCCTGTATTTGGTGTGGGTAATGGATGGTGATGGAAACCTTAGCTTTAACTATTTTTCCCATTTTGCATTTCAGTTTTTTGACTCCATCATTTTATTAACAGTAGCCACTTTCAAATGACTTTTGTGGCCCTTAAAAAAATAAAAGCATGTTAAAAATCACAAAAACAAGCTAAAGTACACAATTTTCAGGCAGGTCTATATCGGCAAAATAGCAAAATTCCAACAAAAGTGACATGAAATAAAATGGACCTTTACCCACATAAACCCATTAATGCTATTTTAACATTACTCTCCTTTGGAGAATAAAGGATATCTAGTTTAATTGAAGATTATTTGTCCAGAAAATTTTGAGCATCACAAAATTCAACAAGTCTAGGCCAAAATAAATATCTAACTATATATTATAAATTCTCAATTGTTTGAAAGAAGAGAAATAAGAAATTATCCAACATTCAGAATTATGGTTTATTTAAAAATAATACATATCGATTTTTTTTAATTTACAGTGCATATTATAAGGTAAGCTATATGTGGGAATAAATAAGGAGAATGAAATATATAGTTGCAATGTTACAATTCAAAATAAGCCGATATTACATAATAATGAGTTTTAAACACAAAAGCTTCATGTTATTTCATTTTTTTCAAATATTTCTCCAACACCATCACAATTTCTCATTGTTAGCCTCGGAATTAGCAGGTTAGGGCATCAGTCACAAGTCTCACTCTGTATTAACAGATTATGTCTACATTTTCAGAGGTAAATTTGGATTTAATTCTTATAGGAATTTAACAGTGAGCTAAAAATAAACATAGAAAAATATTGGCCTGATTCTTTGAAGGATTTTTTAAATTAGAAATAACATATTAAAATAAAGTTTTATGTAAATTTAATATGGCCTAACTGGGGCATAGATTTTATGTGATCGCAAAACCAGAAACTCGAGAAACAAAATAATAACAAAATAAGCTTTTAGTTTTTAAGAGTAAGCCATGACATTCTGGAATATCAATAATAATTTTCCAAGTGAGTTTCTATAACCCATCACTTACACTATCTTGAAGCTGGCCAACAAATGTGTGCTTTAGGAATACCAGCAAATTTCACATATCTCCTTCTGTATGCATTCTTCTACTTGGAATGACATTTTCCCCAAATTAACATAATTCCTTTATGTTTTTAAAAAGACACAGCACCCTGACAGGAGAAGATGCCTGGAAGTCACATACAAAACAATAAAATTACGACCTATGTTTTTTTGTTTTTTAGTACTAAGGGTAATAAAAATAAAATCACAGCCTACTGCATTTTTCACTCAAGATTTCGAAGTTCACCAAATTAAGATTTGCTTCATTCTTTACTGATGTGTATTTATCCTTGCAGAGGAAATATGGAATCTGATTAATAGCAAACGTATACTTCCAATATTACTATCCTTTTGGGCCAAGAAATTAAAAAAAATCATCAGGAGAAAATATTAAGTGGAGTCAATTGTAGCTGATCTCCTTAAATTGACCAAACTAGGATTCTGCCAGTCTTGGTGCATGGAAATTTTCTACATCCCTTTTCTAGTAGTGGAGCTGAGTGGGCACTAAACCTTCCACAATCTCACATCCAGCCTCAATGCATTTGAAAAACAGTTCCAGAAGGCTTTGATGATGAAAGTCTTATCTCTGAAATGAAACAACCTATCTGGGTTGCACCTGTAATCTTGACCTTTCACAAGAATACTGGGACACAATTAACCTAAAGACTAGGCCAGAGGGGAAAAACCCAGACCTGGACTCAAATCTCTTTTCTAGATACACATGCCTGTGCTTCTTCCCATCCATCTTTTGGTGCACAAGCCCACAATGACAACAATCAAAAATGACACAGCTGGGGGCGCCTGGGTGGCTCAGTGGGTTGAGCAACTGCCTTCGGCTCAGGTCATGATTCCAGACTTCCGGGTTCGAGTCCCGCATCGGGCTCCCAGCTCCTTGGGGAGTCTGCTTCTCCCTGTGACCTTCTCCTCTCTGATGCTCTCTTTCAAATAAATAAATAAAAATCTTAAAAAAAAAATGACACAGCTGGAGGACATACACTAACTCAAATAGCCTAGAGATATTCATATATCCCAGTCTTTACCTACTGCCCTCAAATGGTTATGGGTTAAATATTTGTCTTCTCCCCAAATTCATATGTTGGAACCCTAAACCCTAATGTGATGGTAGGGGAGGTGGGGCTTTGGGGAGGTGGGGCTTTCAGGAGGTGGTTTAGATGAGGTAATGAAGGTGGGGCTCCACAGTAGGATTAGTATCTTTATAAGCAGAGACTGGAGCTCACTTCCTCCATGCATATGCACTGAGGAAAGGTCATGTGAGCGCACAGTAAGAGAATGGCTGTCTACAAGACAGGAAGCTGGCTCCTACCAGGAACAGAATTAGCCAAGATCTGGATCTTGGACTTCTAGCCTTTGGAACTCTGAGGAATAAATGTCTGCTACTTAAGCTACTCAGTCAACGGTATGTTATCACAGCAGCCCGAGCTGACAGAGACAAATGGTACAAATGCCTTTCAAAATAAAATCACCTGAGTCCTGTTCTCCATTCATTTACTGATTTAATGAATAAAAATGCACGAGGGGCTGCTATGGGTTGGGGGCTGCTGTAGGTACTGAGGATACAGCAGTGTGTGTTGGGGATCATCGCACCAAATTAACTAATTATACAAAAGAAAAAAAAACCCCAAATGTGTGTGTGTGTGTACATTATTGGTATAATAGATTCACACTGTACCTTGATTCTAAAGGGTGCTTGTGTTTTTAAAGACATAACCTCCCACACTCAAGCTGTTATCGCACAGAAATGGAAATGGGGCACTTGCTGGGAGGAAAATATGAACTTTGTAATGATGCATCCTTGTATTATTTAACTGGTTGAAATGAGCATGTATTCATTTGGTAGCTAAATATAATTCCATATTTTTTAAATTTTACTATCAGCCCCTCAATATTCCTAAGAGATTGAAACAGGACAGATGGAAGTGAATGAGGTCCAGAGAAAGACCCTGAGTTAAGAAAAAAGAGAATCACCTTACAGAAATCCCTTCTCCAATACCTAATGAAATAACCACGTAGTTCTCTAGTAACAACTCACAAGGAGAGAGGCACAGCAAATACTATAAAGCTCAAAAAGGGATAGCTGAGAAAGAAATCAATTCTGGGGTGGAGTTGAGCAGCAAAATGGCTAGACTCCTAACTGCATCCCGACTTCTCAAAAGCTCTGGTGTTAAGTTGAGCCAATCATGAGAATTCTCACCTAAAATCCCAAACCTAGTGAGAAGCAAATTGAGGATATGCTAGTATTTTTCTTCTTCACAGCAAAGTAGTAGAAACAGATACAGGCAGCTGCTTGAGAGAAACAGAGGCCAAGGAGGCTGCTTCTGGCAGAAATGGAGACCACAGGGCTCTGTCCTGAGTGAGGCATCGATCTGAAGCCAGAGATCGTCTATCCATCAGAAGGAGATCCACGCCCCCACACAAATCAGATGCTGTGAACTCTGGTACAGGACGACTCATAAAAATCTCCAAAGCGAAAGCAGAACCCATACTTTCTAACAAAGCCTGCCTTAGCTGAGTTCTCTCTGCTCCTCTGCTCTCAGGCTATAGGAAGAACTAGGTAGCTCTTAAAGTGTAGATAGACCCTATGGAAAAAAATCGCTACTGCGAGATGGTAGTCAAGACACCACTAACACTATCAGACTAAATAGAGAGAAGATATAATATGCATAGAAGTGTCAAAGCCTGATCAAGATAAAAATAGAAGGTCATCAATGCAAGTATACACAAGGTACACACACGCACGCACGCACACACACACTAACAAAGCATGCAAAAGACACACAAATAATCAGCCTAGAAAATGTAACTCAAGAAAGAAGAAAAATTCTTCACATGTGCATTTAACTAAAGAATAACCTAATAAGAACATGAGTTTATAAAATAATAAAACAGAATGAGATGAGAAAGATCAGATTTAAGGGAACAAATGGATGCCAAAACATACTATTAAAAATTAATAAATAAAAATACCAAAGGACAGCACAGACATAGCTGGACAGTTACAGAATAAAGAACTGAGATAATTATAGTGTATGCATATGGAAAAGTATGGAAAAGATAAATTAAAACAAGTCAGAGAGAAGTCAATAAGCATGGATGATAAAAATGATCAATAATAATGATAATAATTGATATCTTAAAAGCAATAAACTCAATAAATACAGTGGGGAAAAGTATTAAAAGACCTAATACAAGAAAATTTCTTAAAAAAAAAAGCAACCTTAAAAATCGTGCTTATTATGTGCTGGACAATTATCTCATGTACTTGATACATGTTAATTCAAATCATCCTGAGGATTCTATGAGGTAGGTATTATAATCATTTCTATTTTACAGATCAAAAAACAGAGGCATAAAGAGATTTGGCAACTTGCTAAGGTTTTACAGCTAATAATATAAAGCCAGGCAGAATTGAATCTATCTATTGAAAAGTATTCACTGGGTTCTAGAAATACTGAATGCAAAAAACACCAAAATATAACAACAAGGATAAAGAAAACACTTCTCAGACATTCAATCAGAAAATGTAAATTACTTACAAGAAGAAATTATCACACTGACCATCTTCTCCACAATAATACTCAATGCCAGAAAGAGAACAGAGGCATAACTACATAGTCCTTTAGAAATAAAGTGTGACCCAAGAATAGAATGGGTAGTCAAATATAAAGGCAATATATATAAAAGAATTCAAAGAAACAGCACCAATGAGTTATTTGGAAAGAGAGAAAAATGTCTACAGTGAAATTGGGCCAATTAAACAATAAATCCCAAATAAAGAGTTCCAGGATGGACAAGCAATGGTAACAAAATATAACAAAAGAAACAAACACCAGACATAAGCTATGAATCATGGCTACAGAAGGATACAAAACATGATGATGTACAAACAATAATAATATAACTAAATAACAATCACACATACCGTAAATGATAAAACAGTAAAAATCAAAATGAAAGCAAAGGAGGTGGGAGGAAGAAAAAGTGCTTGTGTCATGGGACATAAATCAATCATGGAACCACGTGGGGTCAAAAGTAATGGTGGCAACATGTGAAGGTACATCACAATTTCTTCTTGGCCTTAGAAGGGATATTTTAAGAAATGATAGTTCTCGTGATGAAGCAATGTTTATTTGAAGTTTAGTAATTTCTTTGATTTCTTCCTTTAATCTAAGAACAATTAGTAATTTCTTTGATTTCTTCCTTTAATCTAAGAACAATTAAATGTAACAGTTCTGTTTAAAACAGTTGTATGATCCCATTTTGTATGAGAGTCATAGTATCTTGAGTGTCTATCCCCACCTGTTCATCCATCCACCCATCCATCCATCCATTGTTCTATTTATATGTGCCTAGGAGATTTTTTAAACCACAAACTATTTTTATTATCTATTTTTAAATTTGGGGGGGGGGGAGAACAGAGGAAGAGGGAGAGAGAAAACCTTAATCAGAGTCCACTCCCAGCACAGAGCCCAATGTGGGGCTTGATCTCACAACCCCTAGATCATGACCTGAGACCAAATCAAGAATCAGACGCATAACTGACTGAGTCTTCCGGTGCCCCAAAACCACAAACTATTTTTTTAAAGCATAACCTATTTTTATTTATTTTTATTTTTTAAAAATTTTTAAAAAGATTTCTTTTATTTATTTGACAGACAGAGATCACAAGTAGGCAGAGAGGCAGACAGAAAGAGAAGGGGAAGCAGGCTCCCTGCTGAGCAGAGATCCTGATACGGGGCTCAGTCTCAAGACCCTGAGATCATGACTTGAGCCAAAGGCAAAGGCTTAACCCACTGAGCCACTCAGGTGCCCTAAAGCATAACCCATTTTTAAAAGCAAAAACAGTAAAATAATTTTTATATAAAGAAAGTTATGATAATAGATTTGGGGAGCTGGATGCGGCTTTTAAAATCTCCTCTTTTATATGGCAAAAAAAAAAAAAAATAAACAAAGATTAAGTAGTAAGGGACACATAGGGACCGTTGCGATCTGAGCCAACATTCATCCCATTCTGGTATTCTGATTTTCTGTTAGGAATTTAAGCAGTACAGAAAAACATCAACAAGGAATTTTAAAAAGAAAAAATCACACCAAATCCTACCATCTAGAAATAACCATTATTATCATTGGGTGAATATCATTCCAGAGAATTTCATCCAGATATCCAGATATAAGAATCAGTGGATAGATGGATAAATAGTTGAGCAGATAGGAACAATATTATAAAAATGAAAGGAGATTTTATGTGCTATTTACTAACAAAATGATTACATTTAACTCCTAAACCATGGTATTATCCAAAGTGATATAAGAAATCAGACCACAATCTCTCAACACATGGTTTAGGGTCTTTGCCCCCAGTACAATGGCTTTCCCAGATGCATTCATCGCCAGGCAGATACGTACAAGTGACATCATGGTCCCACCTCCACACACATAAATATGGACTCCTCCCCTGGTGGCTTACATCATCCTGAGGTCTGGCTGAGTCTTGTCCTCACTTGCAGAAGGGACTTCCTTGCCTGACGTGTCACACCCCACTCTGACACGAAGGCACCATATGGAGCCATCAGAACACAGAGCTCAGGTGCATGCGTGAGAAGTTTTGAGGGGAAGGGCAGTTGAAGCCAAGAGGACCAAGAGAAGCAGAGGGCAGAGGGACAAGGACGTGTGTCCAAAGGGGCAGAGGCATGAACCGGCAGGTATGGGGTGCCAGGAAACAGAGCAAGAAAGAAAGAGAGCTGTGGGAGCAGTGCGGGGTGGGTGGTTGGGGAGATGTGAAGTAAAGGAAGGGCCTAGTTCCCACCCAAGACCCAAAGAAGGACACTTTTCTGCTGGCACAACCAGTATGAACAGAAATGGGAATGCAAGAGAAATGAGTCACCTTCACTGAGATCAAGGGTGGAGGGAAAAATGACCCCAGGCCAGGAAACGGCTCGGTCAGTACGCGGACGGTCAAAATCGAGATTTAGAAAGAACCCTTATCGGAAAGGTTTACATCCAAGACACCTGGAGCAAGATGGCGCCCAGACACCTGACTGGTTCCGCTTCCTCATCCTGGGGGAGGAGGCGCTACCTTATCTGAGGACGCAGGTCAAAAGAAGCTGACAGGACACAGAGTTCTGTGTGAAGACGGTGGACATCTGGAGGCCACTCTTTCACACACACAACAGCATGCCCACTGGTCTGGCTGCTTCTTGGCACGCGCTGACTGGTACTGGGTACCCTGAGTGGATAGGGAAGCCGAACGAATGCCCACCCGTCTTCTCAGAACACCGGGCTCTGCGATGGCATGAATGGCGTCACCCTAAGTGAGTTTCCAACAGACACTAGTACTGTCTTGACTTCCCTCAAAGCAATATGAGAAAGGCAGGTCTATCCGAATGACCTGAACTAATTTGAGCCACCTGCTTCCATTACCTTTCTCTCCCAGACCACCCTCTCATAGCACCACCAGAGGTCAACTCCCTAGTCCAAAGGCTGCATTGGCTTCTGTAGAGCCTTGCAAATTTAGCACAGAGTCCTTTGCTCGGCATTCAACTTCCTCTACATCTGGACCCTTAACCATCTCCGTAGTGTCCATTTCCTCCTTATTATTCCCAGTCACCCAAGTGCTCCCATCACAGCGCATTACCCGACACTTCACGCACCCACCATGGCAGACCTTTCCGGTGGGGTTCCCACAGCCAGTCATGTTTTTGTTCATTATCTATCAAAATCCCCAGGTGCCTGGGTGTCTCAGTCGGTTAAACGTCAGGTTCTAGGGGCGCCTGGGTGGCTCAGTGGTTAAGCCGCTGCCTTCGGCTCGGGTCATGATCTCGGGGTCCTGGGATCGAGTCCCGCGTCGGGCTCTCTGCTCAGCAGGGAGCCTGCTTCCTCCTCTCTCTCTCTCTGCCTGCCTCTCTGCCTGCTTGTGATTTCTCTCTGTCAAATAAATAAAAATCTTGTGAAAAAAAAAAAAAAACGTCAGGTTCTAATCTCGGGGTCCTGGGATCGAGCCTCCAGCCCCGCCTCGGGCTCGCTGTTCAGCAGAGTCTGCTCACCACCCCCCCCATCTGCTGCTCCCCCTTCTCATACTCTGTCTGTCAAATAAATAAATAAATTCTTTTTAAAAAATCCTACTTGACTTACGAGGTCCAGCTCACATGTGCTGAACCCCAGAACCTCCATCAGAATAAAGCATTCCTTTCTTTCAGTGCCACGGCCATCTGACCTCTAGTTAAACTTAATATATGCTGCTTTATATTAGTTGCTGTTTAAATCTGTCTTGATTTAAACCTGTCCTTACAGGTAGTAAGTGAATTTATTGAACATCTACTGTGGATGCCAGGTGCTTTCATAGACCTTGTCTGATGTATCCTTCGGTGGCTAATATGTGGTATTGTGCTCACACATGTCGGGGGATCATAAATGTTTGTTATATTATTCTATGAAGAGAAGGGGAATGGTTTGATTTCTGAGCTTAAGAAGGGAAGTTACTCAATTACGCTCCTTTCGGGAACTTAATGAAAACAATGAGAGGAAGAGCTATCCTGGTCAACTCTGCTGGATGATACAGAGGCAGGGGGAAAAACACTGAGGCTTTGATAATTCTGTCTCCAAAAAATGCCCTAGCTGGAAAACACCTTCTCTTTTTCCACTTTGCTTTTCCTTGCCCCACCCAGGAGCTCCGCATCACGACTCTATTCTGCCTGGAGTGAGACCTCCTTACACTTGCTGGTTCTGGCCCTAGACCAGTCACTAATTCTCTGTGGACTTAGGCAAGATGGTGTCTCTCTGTCTGCCTGTTTGTCCTCATGTAGAATGGATAGTTTGGGCTGGACGGTCTCGAGGGTCCCTACCAGTTCCATAAAATCCTAAGATTCTATCTTGAATCAGCATATACAAAATGACTTGGGAATTGGCTCACTTTTCAGGCCAACCTACAAACCAAATATGGAAGATTACGTAAACAGGGCGATAGATTCCTCTGCATGTATGCGTGCTCTGTGAATGTTTTCTCTGTGTGTGCGTTGTGGGTGAGAGGTGGAAATTTGTTACTCCATGAAAGTACATTTTCAAGTACATTTCCAAATGTATTCAATGAATATATGAATAGCAAAAGCATTGCTTGGTTACTCCCCATGAAGGTTTACCGGTTTTTGCTGCTGTTGTTAATAGGAAACTAATGAGGAGTAATTGTATTTAAAAGTTTAACTACATTAATCTGACAATTGAGGATCACTTTAAAAACGCAAAGACCTACAGAACTCAGAGATCAACGTTAACAAGTGAGTTCTCATTTACATCTAACATCTGACTCATCATCCAGAAGGATCTTCTGTTGAACAAATGAATGAATACATCAGCAGTGTGGCATTAACTTCAACATAGGGAGAGGGAGGATGTAACGATCTCAATTCTAGTCGGATAATCAATGAAAACATATCACTCACTGCTTAATAGTTAGTTGATCTGGATTCAACTATTCTTTGTAAAATCGTAAATCAGACTGGACCAAAGGTCCCCTATGACAGTTTGGGGGAAAAGATGCAGTTCATAAGCAAGGTATGCCCATTTACACATAGCAACCTAAACCTGAGAACCTTCACCCTAATTTTGGAGGAAACCACCCCACATTTCTACCTCCCTGAGGATACATACAAAGTCTTCGGCCCCTCTGTTGTCAGAGAAAACCTAGAATAATAAACACGGGCTTCAGCACTGCTGGGATCAGGGTGGGACTCATGCCTTTGTTTACATCAAATGTTTCCTTGAGACATAGTTTGCATATGTCACCAAGACTGTTGGACCCAAAGCTGCATCATAATGGTCTCAAATGTGCAAGTACTTCAGTGGTCCCAGTAAAAAGGCTCTAACTATGTAAGGACTATTAATTTGCTCTAAGTAATAGCTATTTGCTTTGCAAAGGAAAAAAAAAATCTTAAAATATAAGAAAAAGGGGGAAAAAAAGGAGACAACAAATTTTTTTGATTGGCTAATTTTGGGTGGGGCTGGGGCAGCATGATAGGAGATTCTGAAGAAAAAGGAAATATCAATAAAGTAAAGAGAAACGAAAAAAGAAAAATCAGTGACTAATGTACCCTATATGCATATTCTTAATGCAAACATATGAAGAGCAAAGTACTCACGTGCCTCTAATACAAAAGACTTCATTCATTCACTAATTCACTAGCCCTAAGAAGGCCTAACCACTCCGGGTTACAAGAAGGGACACAGTTTTGAGGTCAGTGTAGTTCTATCAATACGATTAAAAAAAAAAAGGGAGTATAAAAATTCCTTAAAAAACAACAACAATAACAACCAAAAAGGAAAACCAAACTGGTTAACAAAATTTTAAGCCAAAAATTCAATACACTATTTTTAAGACTCAACTTCCTCATTCATGTTAGCATCTTTTCACTCTATTGAATGCCTTCCTACAATCAAATATGTGTTTTATTTATTGAAAAATTCCCCCCAAAAGGACATTTCCTCTAAATCTAGTTTCAATATATTAATGAAATAGGTTTGATTTTTTTGTTTGTTTTTGTAGAAATTGCTAACATTTTTTTTCCCTGAAAGAAGATTTCTTCCCCAAAGTTGTATTTTTTTAAAAATTTTCAGATATTTAAAAATGATTACTACTTTTTCAAGGGTTGTGTTACTATGGAGTAATTAAGATTTTAAAAAGTTAACCATTGTTATGACTCAGAAGGCCTTAATCCAATTATCAGGGTAAAGGATGAGTTGACCTTTTCCCCTCATGATCCCTGTTTCCAGTTTGGAAAAAAGAAATCTTTTTCAGAGAATACTGATACCTAAATTTACCAAAATATGATGGGCAAATTTAATAGCAGTGAAATTTTAAATAAGCTTGAATACCAATTAAAAAATACTTGTAGTCTATAAATTTTACATTTATGTACGTGCACTCTGCAAGAAGACAGTAGTATAAAGAAGAATTTCATGTATTTATATTACATGTTTAAACCTGCCTCCAATTAATTCTCCAAATTTAATTTCCTATCATCAGATTTTTTTCTTTCCTTTTTAAAATATTTTACTTTTTCTTACTTTATGCTGCTATATACATTAATTTCTTTTTTGCTCATTGGCAGTATTTTCAACAACAAGATCAGTAAATAATGGTGGTTAAAACACTGAAGATTATAATTATATTACCTATTGCTTTCCTTCCAAGGATCTCAAGGTGGTTTACTAAGAGAAAATAAAATCAGTGTTCTTTCTCTTTTCACAGGATTTAGAAATTTGACAGTTATGATTTTTTTTATTGATACTGATGCTAAACAATTTTAGATAGTGCCTTTCCCACATCATCGTTAGGATTTCTCCATATTCGAGGTTGGGGATTACATTTTTATTTATTTAATGATGTTTTGATTAAACATTTTCAGATGCTGACAACTGCACAGTTCCATGATCAGTTTTTCTTAAGGAGGCAGAAAGGGTTCTAAGGTTTAATTCAGAGTTGAGGGTAACTTACTTTTGAAAAAAAAACTATCTTATTTCAAAAATAATGTCGATATTTAGCTTATTTATGTGGCAGACTGCACTTTAATTTTAAATGAAACTTAGAGGAATTTATATCTTCTAGGATCCTAGACAGCTTAAGCCAGCATGAAACTATGGTTTAACATTAGGGTACCTTGAGCTACAAATGGTTAAGTTCTACCTTCTAAGTGAGAAAGACGAGTGAGTGTCTCAGCTTGTGATAGCATATGTGTGTGTGTGTGTGTGTGTGCGTGCGTGCACACATACCCACGTGTACAAACAAAAATACCGTAACGAAATTAACATGTGGACAGAAGTTGAGTCTACAGTTTCAGGGTTTTGATGACATCACTGTGCTGAGATATTGGAATAATCTCCCCATGCCTCTCCTTACCCCATACTCTCCAGGTCACTTACTAGCTGGTGACATTTCTCCCTCACCCTCTGGGGATCTTTAAGATCATGGTGTCCCTTCCCTACCTTCAGTAAATGTATATTAGCCTCCAGGAGTGGATGGCATCAAAAATATAATTCTGACCCCCTTGAAAAGAAAGAATTAACAGGCATCAGTTTCTCCTCCACACTGCCATAAAACCTCCACTTAAAAAAAAAAAAAAGGAAGAAGAAAGCAAGCTGTACTAGCCAAATTTTTTCCCATACGGGTACATGCTAACAGACAACAGGAAGAGTAGGAAAAAACCCTTGTAGATATGGAAAGATTGCTCCCGGGCTGTGCCTGTCTGCCCAGGAAAATGGCAGTGAGAACAAGGTGAGCAATTGCTCAAGAAATTTATTTTAATCACGTGAGCTCTCCTCTCTTCTCTGCAGCAGACATAGCATCTAAATGCAACAGGTTGGTGGTCACAATGCAAAGTATGAGAAATGAATAAAAGATTTGTGAAATCTTTGAAAAAAAATTAATTTGGAGCAATTTGGTGACCTGGGTTTTATACTTTTCTTTGGGGGGGTATATGATTTTTTGAGTTATAATCATTTCTGAAAATTTCCAAAAATTTGACTTAATTCTATTGTATGACTCCTCAAGCAACTATCAGAATCTACTACTTTGACTTCTTATAAGGCTCTCCTAACATATAAAAATAAAAACCACAACAAAAATATTTTTGCCAAAAGCAAAGCAGTAAATAACAGTCTCTATTTAGTGTCATGTATAATCCTTTTGTAAGAATAAATTTCACAAATAAAAGAACCTATTTTGATGTGTTATATTAAGATCTATAAATTTTATAATCTATGAACATATCAGAAAGGAAAAATAGAGATGAAATTACCCTAGTGCTAAAATATAAACTCTTACAATTTATGTTAGTAAAAAAAAAAAAATGCTCTCAGTTTAAAATTGTACCTGGAAAAATATTTTGATAACAATTATATTTCTAACTAAAAGTTAACTCCAAAAGGGATCTTATTTTCAAATTAAGGAATGAATTTATAAATACTAAAAGAATGTGGCACCCCTCCCCAAAATAAGCATATTAATGAATCATCACATATCTCTCTGGAAAGTTATATTTCCTTTGTGCCACATGAAAAATTGATGTTTTATATTCATAAATAAAATATCTCGTATATTTGAGCTTTGGTTAAATGATGATCTTCACTGGGGTAAATTGTCTTTAGTGTTATTCAAGTTGACTATACAGAAAACAAACAAACAAAAAAGAAACAAAAAATTTTACATTAAGTCTTAGATTAGCTGAAAGGTAGCTCACTGAGAAACAAGATTTTCAATGACAGCCTATAAATTAATTTTTAAAAGAAATGAAATGAAAAAAATAAGCACAGTTTATTTTTAAAAGTCTCCCTTCTTTTAAAAAGATTTTCCTTTCTCAGAATTCTAAAGCATCATTAAAAAATTTTAAGAAGCTAATAGCTAATCCTCAAAAAAGCAATAAACCTATATTTGTATTTCTAAAATACCACTTGTTATTTGAAGGGATAGCAATTGTTTTCATGACCACTTTATATTTAAATGTAAATATTTTTTGTGTAAAGCTATCCGAAACAGCTTTTATTCTAGACAAACTACCTAAAAGGTAATGTCAAGGGGGAAATCTCTATGAATTGGAGGATTTTTTAAGCCTGCAAATACATAAAAATGCCAGATGAGTACTACAGCTTAATATGTTCTCTTAACGTCCTAATTTTAATTCTTTAACATTTTAATGAACAAATTTTAATCCAGGAAGCTGCTATCAATAAAAATTTTTTCTTTCCCTTAAGAATTTTATTATAAATGACTACCTGTGTGCCCCATTACTTACATGTTTTAAAATAAATTTTTAAAAAGTTAGGCATAAGAAAATTCATTGGAGGGAAACTATTTCTCCTTTTTATTTAAATATTATTTCATTAAAGTGAATAGTAAGACTCAGAGTCTAAAGGAGAAAGTTTGGAGGGCTATAGCTAATTCACTCTTTCTTTTAAAAATTAATTTATAGGCTGTCAATTTACTTTCTGCCCCATAATCAGCTGAGAATTAGAATTTTCCAGACGATTTCATTTTGGTTCATCAAACCTCTACCTCTAGCAAGTAGGTTTTATGCTCTCTTTTTCTCTTCGCTAACCTAGTGTTCTTGCCACAAATTCAAAGGGTGAAGAAGACCTCTTAATTTAAAAACAAAACAAAACAAAAAAAACACAAAAAACACTCACTCCACTTTGAAACAAATAGTGAAACTACCTTTTTACTTGATTTTTTTTTCTAGTAACTTGAGATCTGGGCCTGAAAGATGAGCTGACCTGGGGATCATAAGTCCTTTATAGAGCTAATCTAAGTTATTTGTCTGTTGCGGTATTAAGGGGTCATTGCCATTTGAATGACTGGCTCTTCTTAGAGCCTGGGAAGCCCTCATCAAGTTCCCTTCATGCTATCACTATTTGTTCAGCTCCAGATGGGTTCACGACGTCTAGAAAATCCTGGTATGATCGGACGCCCTTTGACTCGAGACTCATCTCCGACCTCATGACAATTAGTAACTTTACGTTTCGGCTTCCTTATTCGTACTTCAACATTTCCAATGAGGGCAGGACTTTATCTAGTCCTGGGTCTGCAGGGCTCTGTCTTAGCCAAAAGAGGGAATATCCGTGGTGTATATGCTACATGCCAGAAGTATTAGACTGCGTGTTTCCTGACATCTCATTTCATGTCTCCAACAGCGTCGTTAGGAAATAGGTACCTTAATATCCCCATTTTACAGATGACAAAACAGACTTGCAGACACAAGTTGGTTCAGGGCACGCAGCGCCAAAGAACAGAGTTGGGTAATAAAGCTCGGTCTCACTAGCAATCGAGCCCATGACTCTCAACCATTAGGTTTTACTGCTTCCTCAAACTATGCTGTCTTCACCCTTCCCTTAAAAGTCTTTGAAGAATAGGGGTGCCTGGGTGGCTCAGTGGGTTAAAGCCTCTGCCTTCAGCTCAGGTCATGATCCAGGGTCCTGGGATCGAGCTGCACATCGGGCTCTCTGCTCAGCACGGAGCCTGCTTCCTCCTCTCTCTCTGCCTGCCTCTCTGCCTACTTGTGATCTCTCTCTCTGTCAAATAAATAAATAAAATCTTAAAAAAAAAAAAAAGTCTTCGAAGGAGAGCTGCATGGACGGCAGTTGACATATCCCTGAGCTTTTAATTATGATTTTTTTTAAAAAAGAAAGAAGAAAAGTAACTGAGTAGAAGCAATGGGTAGGCTTTGAGTTGAAATGGAGAGTCTATATGGGAGGCTCCAATTTCTGTGAAAATTAAATAAAATAGATGGGGATGGCCTCAGGCGTACCCCCACCGGTCTGGGGGGTGACTTGACTCTTTTTTTCTAGTGTTATCCAGAAATGTGGAGACTACATCACATTCTCCCTATAATTACCCCTGCAGTTTGCAGCCAAGACTTAAAAGAGTTACCTGATGGGACGTTAAGTGGATCGCAGGGAGGAGAAAAAAAGATCTTTTTTTTTTTTTTTCAGGGGGTAAGAAGAGACAAAAAGTTTTCTAAGACCATGAAAAGTTGAAGCTGGAAGAAGAAAAGAACGAAGATAAAATATGTGTGAAAAGGAAAGGGAAAACGTGCTTTATGACAACAAGTGGTACCGTCCAGTCCCGCCCTTTCTGTTTCTCCTTTACTGTTTCCTTGGTGGGAATCACCTAAGCCCTGAAAATTTAGGACTGGACAGAGGTTGAAAGTGAAAGGTGAGTGGCAGGCATCCTAGGTGAATCGTTTATTCTCCCTGATCAGAAAGTTCACAAGCACAACAAAAAGTATAAAGAGAATGATTTGCAAAAACAATTGTGATAAATTCAATAGATTTTTTTAAAAAGAACTGGAAAGCAAGGAATTAAAGGGACATGAAACCACAAAGAGATAATCTTTGTGTAGGGATGCCTAAAGTAGAGAAAAAGATTTTCCTATCAACCCTTCTGATTTGCTCCCAGCTGGGTAATCCTGGGCACTGGCAAGCTGTGGGGCAAATGGACAGATGCTTCCAGAAAAGATTATCTTTTATCTATCACTCAGAGAATAGCTCTGTCTATATGAGGGCTGATTCTAGGATCTAAGCCTTATATGCCATTGCTATATGTGTCAAACAGAAAAAAAAAACCCTATAATAATAAAATTAATAATAATGATAATAAAACAAGAGCAACGAGAGAAATGTATACCGAGTACTGAGCAAGTATAAGGCATTTTCCATGCATAACCGCCTTTACTCCTCACCAGAACTTTAGGGTTGCTATTACTATCCCCATTTTGCAGATGAGGAACTGGAAAAATTGAAAAGGACTGGTTTGCATGTGGATGGATTTTCCCGCAAGGGAGTCTCAGCCATAGCGACCTGCTGCTCTCTTGCTCAGGTGGAAACACACGCTTCCTCCTGTCCTCCCACAGTCAATCTCAAAGTCTTTACAAGGTCAGATCTGAATCCAGGCAGTGGCTTCCATTGGCCCTGAGCCTCGGCCGTGCTGAGTAAGAGCGTCTACGTCTCCCTGCTAGTAAGGTTTGCATCAGCTTCTGATCAGAACGACAGTCGGTAAATGTCCTTTGCCCTAAATGAAAAAAACCAAGGCCTTCGTCATGGCAAGGAGGAATTCTGAGGGCCCCGAGGACAGCAAGGGAGAGGTTCTGAAACATGGCACTAGGATAAAACCTTTGCACACCTGCCTCTCCATGTCCATTTTGAGCCTTAGAGACTCCTAATTTCTCCCTCAGCCAGGACCTCGTTAGAATTGCCTGGAATCCATGTCCTTGCTATGCTATGTGTCTCCCAACCTACAACAGACTCTTCCTGCCCTTCTCAAGGCATCCCTCTGCTGTCCAGCTGTAATGTTCCCTGGTAGTCAAAAGCACCAGCAGAAGTTCACCCTGACGTTCAGACCTTCTATTGTCCAGCTCCAGTGCAAACCTCTCTTCCCTCCACCGCTTGCCAGACTCTGCTGAGAAGACTTAGCCTAAAAGATGGATTGTTGTCTGGAAATTCTACAGGTACAGGCTAGGTTGGGCCATGAAACTTCTCATCTGCTTCTGTCCCTCGGCTCCATGCCTGCCTTGCCTTTTGGTTACTCATTTTTCTATTCAACATTTACCTAGCGGTTTGCATATTGAGTAAGCTCCAGATATTTGTTCTCCAACAAAGGGGGGGCCTAACATCATGACAAAAATGCAACAGGGAGCTAGTAGGAAAAAAAAGAAGAAAAAGAGCAACTAAAAATCGAGCTTTGGCGCTGCGATCTAAGCCTCAAATCTTCATATGGTAAAATGTAGGCCTCAGAGACTAACTAGACAAACAAATTTTAATTTGTGGTTCATGGAGCTTAGGGAGGTCATGAAACCCCTGAAATTATATGTAAAATACCTATGTTATTTTTGTTTTCCTTTTCTACTCTTGTTTTGTTTTTCTGGGAGGAAGTTCCTAGCTTCATTGGATTATCAAAGGGAGAATTAATTATTTTTATCTCCAATACCTAGAAAAAGGCCTGATCCATACTAGGAACTCAGTAAACGTTTGTTGAATGAATGAATGGATGAGGGGTCTGAGCTCTGAAGCATCTAATTCTATGGATGGAGAAATTAAGGCCTAGAAAAGATATAATTGTTTTCCCGTAAGGTCATGAACCTAAGTAGTCAGGACCAGACCGAATGAGCTCTTTCAACTCTTTCGACTGCTAGACAGCCCTGTTGATTTGCTTTTTCGCCTAGTTGTATCTTTCTTCCTTCCAAACTATTGCTTTTTAAGCAAAGAAATGCATCTCATTTGCTAGTTTTAAATCTGCCAACAAGTGCCCGTTCCCAAAGGGGAGATGGAGTGGGGGGCGAACATTGGGGAGAGTCTATGAAAAAGGCCACCAGAATGATGTATTTGTCATGGCGCTCAAAGCATGGCTATTTTTCCTATGTGCTGGGGACAGGATCACTCTCACGGCATTGAAATCGCAGTCAGTGATGGAAATATACAAAGGTGAAAGAGTGGAGTTAGATCTGGGGGCCAGCAGGAAGTCTTACGCTTAAAACTGGCCAGGCCAAGCATCAATCCGACAAGCAAATGAGCTGCGGCTTTCTGGAAGGTGTCTGAGGAACGGAGATCAACAGATCCTCTGCTCTGTTGGAAAGTTCCTTTTGAGGGTCTTCCTTACTTATAAAGTTATTAGGAGATCCTGGGAAAATTCAAATTGGACCTTGCTACTCTCCTCACAGTTCAAAAACAAGACCAGCAGGCAAGAAGGAAGGGGTTCAAATGCCACTTAGAGAAGAGAAATAGGGGAGAGGGGCCCAGGCCTCAGAGAGCTGCTTCATGCTGGGACAGTTTCTGAAAGAGACCAATAACTTGAATTCTATGACACAGCAAATTTCTCGTGCTGATGACTTCCTCGGCAAAAGGAGGCCAACATGGAGGCTCTGAGTTCAGGCCATGTCAGAAGAGAGAGAGAGGAGAGCCGTGCCTAACCCAGGGATGCCTCCAGAATGCTAATGGCCAGCAGAAGAAACTTCCAGTATACTCTTCTTTGAACTCTGCCATCCTAAATGCAAGTCATTTTGGAAGGGAATCCGTTACAATGCCCTAGATCATGTTTATTGATTGTCTTATCATTTGGCAATGGTCAGAAATATTCAGTAAAAAGAAAGAACCCAGAGTAGACAAAAAACAATCTGAGTTTGAGCCCCAGCTGTGTGACCTTGGTAAAATCATTCAACCTCTCTGAACTTCTGTTTCTTGATTTGTAAAATGAAGGAACTGGTCTATATATCCTCTATAGCTCTTTCTAACCTTTTCATACTTAATATTGTATCTAAGTTTGAGGTTGAACCCATAGACAGATTTTTTTCAAACATGATTAGAAGAGGTTACCCTTCAGGCAAGAAAAGCCCACCCAATGTATTATTTTCTTACATTTCTCTGCAATGCAACTGCAATATCAGTTAAGGGGGGGGGCAGGGGAGAGGGAAATATTAACCTCTTGGAGTGAACAGCAACCCTATTGCACAAAGACACTTGTTGTAAATTTCAGACCCTTATATTAAAAAGGGGAATTTAAAGGAAGTTAAGGTCAGGGAATGATTTGAGGACCTTGCCCTCACTTTACAGGGTAGGATTATGGAGGATCCCAGTCAATTTATTTGTTCTTTGAGTTCCACTTGCAAAATGTAAACATTTCCAAAAAACTCATGTGGCATTTAATACATACAACAAATAGGTCTGTTGCATAATGACCCGAAGGTCTTCTATGTAATGTGCTTCTGTTCTGCCGTGAGCCTCAAGTTTCCATCTAAGATTTCTGGCAGTTTCCTACATTTTGCTCACATAACATCCAAGGATTAGCCAGGTAGCTTGCATTCTCCCTTCCTTACAAATCTAACTGCCCTGGGCTTTCCAAAATCCTCTGCCACGCTAGAACTGAACTCCCCAATAAGAATTCACAGTATGACTCTGAAGCTCAGAAAGGCAGCTAACAAAAGCTCTATAGCAGAGAATTTTGCTGGTTAATAGGAAAAGTAAAAATATTTAGAGTTTAATGTCTCCCTCAAAAAAAAAAAGAATAACCTAAAACGTTTCCTACCTGTCCTATGCTGAACTTTAGTTAAGAAGAAATAACTCAACATGTCAGTTTCCTTGGAGAAACTGAGCTCAGCAAATAACTTCTCAACTCTACACATCGCTGTCCCCCCACCCCCGCCAGAGGCCTGAAACAGCCTAGGAAGTGGGGGGTGGAGAGGCAACCCTGTACCCCATGGATGAGGTCCTGTAGGCCTCAGTCCTGGGGACATCTGCACACCCAGGCCCAAGCCCTTGGAGGAGACAAAATAGGAAGAGGCCTGCTTCGGAGGAGACTGTGTCTTTCCTAACGACCTCTGTGACGGGTGCCTTTCTTTGCCAAAGGTTAAGCCATTGAGGACAGCCCTCAGCACCGGATCCCTGATTTCCCTGTGCTGTATCACCAAGTGGGTATGGAGTCTCCTTGGTTCTGCCCAGGCCAAGGGCCGTGCGCTGAGGGATCTTTGCACTCACCTGGGACTCTGGAGCTCACAGTGTTCAGACTCTTCAGTTCCGTGGCCTCCCAGACTCCTGTCTCCAGTGGCCACCCCTCACGTAGACCCCCAGCTGGCAGGACAGGTCTGACTACCTGAAAAGGCAAAACGATGGGAAGGGTTACTCTGCTGGCTTGGGAGGAGAACAGTAGAGACTGGGGGCAGGGACATTTTCTAGGAAATCAAGGAGTGGGTTGGCTGAAGGTAGGGAAAAGGGCAGAGGGGCGCCAAGCAGGGATGCTGATGCCCCAGGAGAGCTTTTCAGAGATGTTCACAAAGTCCCTCCCCACACCCCTCCTCCCACCCCCAGTTTGGGAAGTCCCTGGGACCAAGAAGAGGGTCTGGTCTGAGATTGCAGCAAGTGTGCCCAGCACTTTTGACTCAATCTCAATCCCTTCCTTTGCCTCCAACCTAAGGCAGATAAGGCAGAAGAACTCAAAGCAGCAGGTCTTGGAAAGAGGACAGAAGGGGCAAAGGGGCCAAAAGGAGAAAACCTGGTTCCAGTCATGGGTGGGGAGGAGAGATAGAAGGGGAGAAGTGTGCGTGCTGGGCAACCAAAAGGGGGCCTGAGGGTGGCTGCGGGCAGAACCCCCTAGCCTGGCCCAGCCACTAGGGGGCAGAAGGCTGGGTGAGAGGGTGAATCTCTTAGGTGCCTTCACCCCTTCCTTAGCTCCAGAGACAACCTCTCGTCTTGATTTTTCTAACACAGTCAAACACTAAGCTATCTGACTGGGCATGAGGAGCCAAGTTTCCTCAGGGGCTTCTCGGATACGTCCCATTCCCCACGGAGAAGCCCACTGGGTGAGGAAGGGTCTCCAGCTGTCACCCCTACCCACTTCTCTATAGGGACTCCAGAGTTTGACATCAGAGGCAAGTGCCTAGAAGTTTCCATCAGGCCCCTGGCTTACTGGGTGACGTGGCTTTTTTCAAGAGGGGTGTGCATCAGCAGCTGGAAGGTTCTAAGAGATTACCCCCTCCCCCCCCTCCCCGCCCTCCTTCCTCAGCAAAGGCAGAGTGGGGAGAAAGGGGGAGATCTGCTCCCACTGGCCTCGGGCTGACGCAGCTGCTTTGAGGAGGAAGGAAAGAGGCACAAAAAGCCACAGATTTTCACTTATTGTGAAGGGAAAGGGGAGGGGGTCCTTTCCTCTGTTCCCACCCGGACGGAGACGCCCCTCTCCGCAAGTCCCCCGCGCCCGGCCCGGATCAAAAGTGAGCAGCCCGGGCCAGCAGGCAGCTGCCTCAAGGCAGCAACAGTTGTCTGGCTGAGGCGAGGCGAGCCAAGGACTCGCTCTGGCGCGCACGACGCCGGCTTCGGTCGGTGCTCCGAGGCTCTGGAGCCCCTGCCTCAAACCCAGCCTCCGTGGGAGAAGTGAGGGGACTGGGGACGCAGTAACCCCGAACAGCCTGAGCTCCGGTGGCTCAACCTCTTCTGTGCAAGTTCACTTGTCCTAGGTCACCTCTCTCCCAAATCGGAGGAGATTCAGCCTTTTGGGGCGAGGAGGGCTTTCAGGCTGGGGGGAGGTGGGGGATGTAAGAAGCAAAAGACAAAAAAAGAGCCGAAGGGACACAGGGTGAAGCTATTTTTAGCCTAACGTGGCTCTTGCGCTTCTTCCTCCGCAGGAGCTATCGCTCCACAGACGGCCCCAGGTGAGAGGCAGGGAGGAAAACCCCCCAGGGTTTTTGCTTTTGCTCCATCTCCTCTGCAGATCTTAGGGACCCTTTTACTCTCTCCGAAAACGCAATCAGGGAGGGGAAATCTCCTTTATCTGGGGAGAGGGGCTCTCATTTAGCCTCAGAGGTTCAAGTCCTCGCCTTCGGTGACTTCTCCGTGCCTTCTCTCAGGCTGAGCTATAAAAGATAGACTCTGTCCAGCACTCTCGGACTCCGCAGCCCTTTCCTTTTTCGGCAGACGATAGAGTCTGGGTGCTTGGCTAACCGAGAGGGGAATAATTGTGGGTATTTAATTTGCTGGAAGAACGTTGGTTGGGGTGCGGGGGGAATTCAGGCCCTCCCCGAAAATGGGAAGCTTCACGGCCCTCGGATCTTAGGCTTTCATATCCCTAGACTCATCCTCTATCCGTGTCCATCCCTGTGGGCGCCTGTGTATGTCTGTGTGTCCTTCTGGTCCAGTCCCTAAGGGCGTCTAGTACTGTTTCTAGCTGGCGAAGGACACGGGGCGCAAAGCATGACGAAGGCCTGATTTGTGCCACTTGTAACCGAAGTGGTAACGACTGCAAGGGAAGGAGGGGGACCCACAGACGATCCTCAACCCTGCAGCTCTGCCTCCCTCCCCAGGACGGGGCGCCTGGAGAGGCCAAAACAGGGCTGCTGCTGCTACTGCTAAGCTGCTGAGTCGGGTACAACCACATCTCTCAAAAGCTCCTTCTCTGCGGGGGTTTCCCCAGTTTTCGCCTGTTTTACCCCCTTCCGTGCTACTTAGTTTTGAAAAAGAGGAGATGGGAGAGACCTGAGGCTGCAAAACGCCCCAAATTAGGTTGGAAGCAGGTGCGGGACGAAGAAGAGACTCCGGGGAGCGGGCGGTGCCTGGGTGTTTTCCCTCTTTTTCCGAGCTACCCAATTCGCCGCGGCTCGCCGCACCTCCGGGTCCCCCACACTAGGACAGAAGATGCTGAAGGCCTCCCGCTCTTCCCTCAAGGGCTTCCCCACCCCTATATTGCAGAGTTGGATCCTTAGGGTCAAAAATGACCAGAACATGTCCTAACCTGATTTATATTCCAGGTACTGACTTAGCCTTATGATAGGATCCCCCCCCTTTTTTTTGCAGTGGGTGAATAGGGTTATTCGGGGTGTGGGCGGGGGTGGGGGGGAAGACACAACTTCTGTAAACTTTTATTGTATTTTAGCTTCTTTCCACTTCTCCGAAAACACACGCACACTGCCTGCTTCAATTCCCCCTGTGATACAAAGTCGATTTAAAAGTTGGGGGCGGGGGACCCGCGCGGAAGACAGGCGGGTGACCAATGCCTCAGGGAGCGCGGGAAGGACGGGAGGGAAAGGATTGTTTCTGCCGTGGAAAACGGGGAAAGGGCTGGGAAAGGCTCGGACAGAGCCGCTTCGGGAAGGTGCGGGCTTCGGCTATCGCTGCCGGCTGCGGTCTTCTCGACGAGCGCGCCCTCCGCGAATGCTTTTTGGGGTAAGGGCTTCCGGCTATTGAGTTATGTACAGCAAGCCCAGACCGCAAAAAGATTCGCGAAGGGCAGAGTCCGCTGGCTTCTTCAGTCCGCCGCCACCGCCGCCTTCAGCCCAGGATGTCTCCGAACCCCGGAGCCAAGCCCGCTGGGTCGCCCCAGCGCGCTTCATCGCGGCTCTGCCTTCCCACCCTGCGCGCCGCCCGCCCCCTGCCGTCCCTCCCTGAACCCCCCGACCCATCCTTGCGTTTCTTTACACCGTCCGCGACCCCCCAACTCAGCCCGCACAGACGCGAGCGAGGTGTGTGGAGGGCGAGAAGAGGAGCGCGGAGGGGAACCAGGGATCCCGGCGCCCAGCCTCCACCCCTCTTCCGTAGACTCAGCACCCCGAGCTTCCCCCCCTATCTGGTCTATCATCCCCATTCCCCTCGCAGGGTTCTGCCAGCCCCGGCTGCAAGGTCGCGGATCTCTGAACAGGTACAGTTCGGATTTCCCCTGAACCCGCTCTTGTCCCTTCTAGTCCCCAAGCCGAGGTTCCAGCCGTGACTACAGGCGCTGCGTAAAGAGAAAAACTCCCCCAGAGCACTAAATAAATACAGACGAGGCCGCCAGCTCATTGGTGCGGACTAAAATCGTCACCCACCAATCAGGAAAGAGCTCACATTTCCCTTTTTTTTTTTTTTTCCAGAAGGGGGAGGGAGGAAAAAAAATATTTCCATTTCTAATTATTCAACAAAACCCAGACTGGAACACATTAAAATCTTGTTGTTGCAAAAAGCTGGCCAAGACCCCTACCCCCATTCCAGCCCAAACGAGGAGAGGGCTGCAAGATATTGAGCAAGGGAAGATTCAAGAGAGACAGACCTCTCCCAACGGGACCCAAGCCAGAAGACTCAGACAGAAAACGACAGGCAAGATGAACATAAAATAAACCCAAACTCCACGCTAGTCAACCTATTTCTAGAAAAATGAGAATGTCTCAATCCCACCCTCAAAAAAAAAAAAAAGTTCTGAATGCTCAAGAGAAATGGTGAAGCTCCTCCCTCTGTACCCCCTTCAAACCCATCCAGATATTGGGTGTCTAATGCCCCACTCGCCTCAGGTGCCCTTTCATTGCTGCAGCCCCCCCCTTCCTCCCCATTCTGCAGAAGGTTGAGGGGAACAACAAGGGACGAGCCCCTCACTGATCGCCGGCTCCCCAAACGACGGGAGATTCCAGCATCTGCGGGAGGAAAGAGAGGGGAGCGGAAGGGAGACAGGGTTGGAAGGAGGAGGGTGATCCCTTTTTTTCGTTCTCCCTCCTTCCCTCTCCCCTGTCTCAGTCTAGGCCCCCTCTGCCATCCCATCCATCCAAACTTCGAGGGGTTGATCTCTTTCCTCCCAGTGCAGCGTCACCCTTCCCATGTCTGCTCTTGCCCGCCCCCCCGCCGCGCCCAGTATCCAAGAAGGGTGTGGGCAAAGGAATGTTCAGATCACCTCCCTGCACAACAGTAGCCCCCCAGTGGGGAAAAACCCAGCCAGGGTAGGATGCTGCAAACATTGCAAGAAAGTTGCCATATTTGTTCTCTGCCACCCTGGAATCGACGTGCGGGCGGGCGCGGGCGCACACACGCTCTTGCTCTGCAAGCCCGGAATAAACGTATCTAGTCGAAGTAGTCACTGTCTCCAAGTCCCTGTCGACCCACCCCCTCCGCCCATCCATCACCCTCCGCAGCTCTGCGACCCACCCACTCTCCCACGGCATCCCCTCGGCTAGGCGACCGACAGACGCACGCACACACCCCCCGAGCGTCGGCGCGTCCAGCGCGCCAGAGGGGGCTCCACCGTCTGCGCCTGCCGCCGCTGCGGCGCGGGGCAACTGGGGAAAAAAAAAGTTCTGCTCAGCGGACCAGGGAACCTACAGACCACCAGCCGACCAGTGTACCAGCCCCTTCCTCCTTACCTCGGTCCGGGGGCCCCGAGAGCGCGCTGGTCCCGTCCGCACTGCAGCCAGCTTGAAGGAGTCCCTTTCCAACCGGCCCGCTCCCCTCCCGCCCCTCCCCGCCCCCCACGGGTGTTTGCCCAGCGGCAAAGCAGGCTCTTCCAGGTAAGTATATAAGTTACTGTACTGTGTGGGAGGGTCACGATCTTGGTAATTGCTGCTTTCCGAGCTTAACCCCTGCGTTCCTGCTTTCCTCCAACTTGTTGAGGACTCGTCGGATAGCGGGAGAGCGAGCGAGCGCGCCAGAGAGCGCGCCGGCTGGGAGGGGGTAGAGAGGTGCACCGGGCCGAGTAGGGAGAGCGAGACAGCGAGCGGCGGAGTTCAAATGCCCCCCTGGCAGCGGTTTTCATTGGATAGGTCTTCCCCCCCCCCCCCCCCCCCCCCCCCCGGCCTCCCCCCCCCCCCCCGGTCTCCCATGTAGGGGACGTCTCCAGGCAAAGTCACGATTCCTTCTCAGTTCGGAATGAACTGTGACTAGAGCCATGACGCAGCCAGCGCGCATTACTCACTTTTTGCAGTCACGACTTGGGAATCCGTGCTGGTTCCAACCAAAATTACACCGCTACCATTGAATTATTTAATAGGATCCAGTTCGGGGGTAAACTTGTGCATTGTGCCAAGGGATGGGGGACGAGGGATGGGGGAAACGAGGACAGGGGGCACCTCCCCTCCCCTTCATGACTTTGGACCACCCCCACCCCCACCAGAGCTCCACGTGCTGCAAGTGTTTTATTAGCCTACCACCCTTCCCGGCCCGGGCCGCTTCCCCCTACCCAGCTACTTCCTTTGCAAATGTGGCAGAATTTGTAAACACAACCACGCAACTTTCAGGACCGAGAGGGGCGAGGCTTGGGGAAAGAAACCAGTAGGTCTGGGTGAATGACGAGGAGGCCGAGGGGTGGGCCGAGAGGCTGCGAGCAGCTTTGGTTTGAGCTGAATTGTCAAGACACAGTGGGTTGCAGCGTTATTTGTGTTATTCTCCACAACATCGGTAACAGCCCTTGTTACTATTATGAGTTGACGAATACTCAGTCTTAACCAGGGAATCTTTCAGAAAGGGACTGCTTCTGAACTAAAAATAACTCGACCCACCCTCTTTATTTTCCCCCTCAGGGCTGCACCTTGGGTGCCCTGTGTGGGGGTCAGGTCACTAAAGCCAGAGACTGTGGCTGGGTTAATATGGGGCAGAGGGAGCACGGAGTACCTGGGCTCTCCTCTCTCGCCTGAAGGCTATCCCCTTCAGATACTTACCTCACCATCCCGAGTTTATTTTTTTTTAATTATGTAGAAAATATCCCTGTATGCACACAAGCTTATCACAGATCTGCAAGATTCATTTCCCCTACCATGTACAGCCCACTTTTGTGGGCCAGTTAGAGGATGCATTTTTATTATTCCTCTCTGAGGAGTTAATCAGTATGAATGTCTTTGCGTGCTCGTGATATTCATCCCCCCTCTGGCCTCCGATAACCTTCCTCCCTCCTCACCTGTCTGGCTACAGGTTTGGTCAAAGTGTCTGGAGCCCATTGCAATGAATCTCACTTTGGGTCGATCCCATAACCCCAGGGAGTGGATGGTCTCCCCAGTAACATTTAGCAACTTGGAGAAGAACCCCCATTCCCCAGTTTCTCTCGGAGTCGGTTTTCAGAAACCCTTGGCTTTTGACTTTAAGGCACCACGCGTTGTTCCCAAGCCTGGATTTTCTGCGCATCGCACCAGCAACTCCTGTGCTTTGGCTTCTAATTCATTCATTCCACAACTCATTTGGGGCTCCTATGACTAGGACGCGAAGGAAAGGGGAATGATAAGAAAAATGCCATAATGCACAGACACATCCTTACACACCTTACGGGAATTGCAGAATGTGGGAGCGTTGGGGGCATGAAGTGGGAGTGAGGAGGGCCCAAATAAAGCAACCTATAGTCTCTTATTTTGAGAGTCACCATCACCGGAGAGAAATCGTTCAAACCCACTGGCGGGAAGGTGCAGGAGCCTGGGAATGGAGACCCAGATAGAAACTGGCCTTTGCGGAGAAAGCCCGTAAGCCACCGGCTTTCGGTTCCTGGAGCGCTGGGCCTTGGCTCATCCTCGAATCTAACACTTCGCTCCCCCCTCCTTTAATTTTTTTTTTCCCTTTCCTTCCCACTCACCCCTCCTTTTCCCCCAAGCTCTCACCGAAGTCACGACTCTCCCCTTTGAACATCCTTAACCCCCTCCTTTCCGAATCCCTCTTCTGCATCCAGGGCGGGGCTATCCGCAGCTGGCGCCAACCCCGCCCCCTGGCGCTTGGAGCTGAACTCGCGGAGGACGAAGGAATTTTCAGCACCTGCCTTCTATGGACAGCTACCGCGCCCTGAGCCTGCCCGGGGCCGGGGTCTCAGCCCTCGGGCTCCAGGAACCGAGCGAGTAGGGAAGTTTGTCAAGGGAATGGAGATTTTATCCTCTCTTTACCGCCCAGCCCCATCCATGCAATTTTAATCTATATCACATCGCCTCCATTAATGTCACAGAGAAATGGTCCATTAAGTGGTATCTGAGCACCCTTTAAGACAGAGAAAATGGGGAGTGGAGGGGGGCAGTCGAGAGAACCGGGCTCAACAGCGCCGACCCATAAAGAGAAAGAGAGTTGCAGCAGCTATTGATTCAGAGATTCGTCAGGGTGATTCCCAGCTCTGCAAGAATTCCCCCTTTCAGTTCCCTTGCATGCAGCCCCAAATTCATTATGCACACACACAGCTATACCCCTCACCCTCCACTCAGTCCCACCCTCTTCCTTCAGAAAGGGGTAGAAAGGCAGCCAAAAAAAGAACCCCAGAGCATGCACAAAGTAAGCCTCAGCTCATACTCACAGTCTGCGGCATGCACATGACATAATATTACTTACCCAAACGGGAACTCCTTAAGAGAGAGAAAGAGAAACACAGGGGGAGGGAAGAGAAAGTGGAGGAGAGAGGGAGACAGAAGAGAGGAGAGGAAAAATCCAACAATTAATTTCCAGACATAGTTGGGGGGGGCAATGCGGTGATGTCCAGGTTTTCTTCCACCCGCGCTGGCTTTTTATCCAGTACAGCCCTCGGTCTATTTCTGGAACACGATCAAACCCTGATGCTATTTTTAGCAAGTACTGAAAAAACCTCCACACACAAAGGCATTTCGCTGGAACGTTACCTCCAAAACATTAAACGTGCATTAAGCGCCCCCTCCCCACTTTTTTCTGCACCACCAGACTCACTTGCATTACTGCAGGTGATGTTTTTCAAAGCAGAAAAATACCCAAATATTATATTTTCCCACCCTCCCATGAACTCCCGTCTGCCTCTGCCTGTTGCAAGCTTCTCGCAGTCTCCCCAGCAGAAGGCTTTGGAGTGGTTGTATTCTTTTAAAGCTGCTTGTCTCCATTGATCAGATTCCCTGCATGCTGGGGAGGGGTGAAAGGGGGTCCTTAGGCCCCTTCCCCAGAGGAGCTTCCCAAGAAAGCTCTAGAGTCTAATGCTATCCACGATGGAGATTCCCAAATGAGGGAATTAAAAAAAAAAAAAAAAGCTTCCATACCCTTCCCACGTTTCCCACCCATGCTTTGCAAAATCGCGCTGTGTTTGCAACACACCGCCTTTGGAAATGTATATTTTGAAAGCTGCAAATGTGTGTGTATGTGTGTGTGTGAGTGTGTGTGTTTTGCGTTCTAGTAAATTCACTACGAGAGGGTTGGAGAAAATAGACTCAGGAAGGCAGCGCGGAGCAGCCGCCTTGAGTCTCCTTTGCCAGCCTGCGTCAGTCAGGAGCTACTGACGTCACGTGCAGATTCTCCTCTTTGGTGGGTCTGGTTCAGCCGAGAAGAGGCTTCTGCTCAGAGACAGCGCTTTGTGTTCGGCGCAGCCACTGAGCAGCCGAGGCCGCTGAGGCAGGCGCCACCCCAGGCTCGGGCTAGGCAGCTGCAAAGGAGGCTGAGGCCGCGTCTGCACTAGGCGTGCGGGGCCCCGAGGGCGTGCCCAGCAGGACAGCCCCCTCCCCAAAAGCCCTCGGCCGCCCAGTGCAGAGTCGGCTCAGTACAGACTCCCGCGAGCGTCCTTTCCCCGCCCTTTCGCAACTGGTCACTGTAGCAAAGACAGCTACGGCTATGACTCGGATTAATTCCGTGTGTTTGTCGGGCAGATAGCCCCAGCTCCTCCAGTGACGCAAATAACAGATTCTACGGCTCCCGTTGTCTCCCCTGCTCCCCTCTTCTCCCTCCCTCCTTTTCCTTCTTCTGTTTCCTCTGCCCACGCATCCTACTTGGTCTCCCACGGAATCAGCCAGCTACAGCTTCCCAGAGAGCAATAATCCGAGTTACAGACAGACAGACTCCCAGAACAGGAACAAATAAGCTTGCAGTTTCACACACACACACACACACACACACACACACACACACACAGCCCTTTGTAAAAGGCCAGTAGCGTTTAGGGGCTCCCCTGAATGGGGGAGGGGGGAGCTGATTCACAAATCCAAGGAGTCACTGCTAGGGGGAGGGGGAAACCCGAGAGGGAGGGACAGGGCTCAGTGTTGCAGCTTTTCCCTCTCCTCACAAGGCAAAAAGGAAACCCACTTCTACAAATATCCTGAGGACAGGGTATTAGCGAATAAACAACTTTTGTTGAATGGTGAGAGAGAAGAAAATTCAACAAAGAGTGCAAATGCTTAGTCTCTTGCAACATTATCAGAACTTTTTAAGACTAGGTGATGGTTTTACCCTTCCTCCCTCTAAAAGACCAAGAGATCTTTTATTTTTCTTCTTCTTAAAATAATATTCCTAAGAAAGGAGACCAGTGGATGGGAGCTATTTTTAAACCAATTTGAATGGAGCTTGTTTCATGAGGGTGACAAAGTGTGTGTGTGCTCACATGCCTCAGGTGTTGTATCTGAATCTGAGATTTCAGCAGAAGACATGCCACACCTCAGTATGACAAAGGGTTTATTGATTGGTGGAGTGATGAAGTGGGAAGAATTCCTGCAAATTGAAAGATCTGAACAAAATCACACACACAGGGATTGCCCTTCCAAATCTACACAGCATCCTATACCCAACTCATCTGCCCTCTGCCCAGAAAGGGGGGGGGGGGCACTGGAAAGCAGAGAACTGGCATTAAGCCAGGTCTTTATTTCCTATATTAACCCTCATTCTTAACATTCCCTGACAATGGGATGATGCCAGGAAGCAGTTTTTCAGAGGCTACAGCTACCATTTGGGGCACAAGGCCTAAGAGTGATCATGAGCTGATCTTTCAACAGTGTGACCCTTCATACCCTCTCATCTCCCTCTTCAGACCTTCCTAGGCTTCTTGGCTTGCCTTAGAGATTATAATTTAAGGTAAAACCCATCTTGTACCCTCAATTTCTGTCCGTGGCTTAAGTTTTGCCTACTAAACGGCTGCTCAGGATGGAGGACACTCTCTGGCAGCCCCATCAGCAGCTGCTTATTTTTAGCTCCATGAATGCCTCTATGAATGCATGTGAGAACGGGGCTGCAGTGGGGAGGTATGCAGTCAGAAGAAATATCAATGGGAGGCAGGTGGCCCTGGTTTTTGCACTGAAGATGGCTTATCACATGGTATCATCAGATGTGGCCTGATGGACAAGAAAGCTTCCCCATCATGTGGCAGCAGCATTTCAAGGCAGTCTTCTTGGAATCATGAAGATGTCAGGCTAAGGATGTTTCTAAACGCACAAAGTATATATGTTTCTAGAGTTATGAGACTAGGTATATGTGTAAGCATAAACTCATGTATATGGAGCACATTCACAGAAACCATATAGTTCCGATACAGACCACATAAACTATAAAAAGAAGAGACCATTTAAAATAATGTGACCTACTTTCTATGGTGGTTAGATGCCATTGTGTCTATGTTGAGATCAAGGCAGGTTCATTCGAGGTCACTTTGAGGGTCCCCTGACATCTTTAAGCAAACCCTGAAATCTAGCTCTTACAAATGAGGTAGAGTTGGAAAAAGAAGAAATGTGCTCAATGTAGCAGCCAAAATTATCCTAATCTAACTTCAGCGGACTGGTAGACTCAGCGTCTCTGCTTCTCCCCCTGCTGAAAGAGGGCGCCCTTCTGCAGTGTCCCTGTTTTTCTTACTGCAATGAAGCTGGCTGGTTAGATTGCAGGCGGGGGTGTGGCTAGGAAGCTCAGCAGAAACAGAAGTTAGTCCTAGGTAGCCATTGTCTCCATTCCCCCCACCACCCCACCCCACACACACAGCAGTCCCCTCCTTTGGTACATGCCTCGACTGGAGCTGGTGTCCTTGGCTTTCTGAGCTGTCCCTCCATTCTTTGTTAAGTGCTATGGTGCCCAATTACTGTCTGAGCATTGAAGTTCAGTACCTAGGGAGTTAATAGACTGATGTGGAACCAGTCCAAGATAAAAACCACCTTCTGCACTGCCAGGCCATTCCTGGGCATCCCAAGCATGAAGAGGACTTGCATCCCCTAATGTCTCCCCAGAGGGCTCTGGGTGTAGACTGCTGTCACCAAGCCCTTGAAAAGAACGGAGTCTCCTTTCTTTCAGGGTCACTGAAGCCCAGAAATGTCCTGCTTGTGTCTCTTGTCTCCTCTCCAAGCACCAAGAAAAATGCCAGTAGGTAAAGTACTAGGTTTGGAGAAGGAAAAAAAAAAAACTGCAGCTCCCCAGAAATCAACTAAAGGGAATGTATCGGGAAGTCCAGGAAAGAGATTCCTCTTTACCTAAAGGTGTCTCCATTAGGGAGCTGACCTATTTGGGCCAAAATAAGGGATGGGATAGTGAAGAAAGAAACCAATAGTTTTTGACACCAACTCTGTGGCAGACATCGTGCTGGGCACTTTACATCAACGATCTTGAATAGTACTTAAGGCAACTGTATGGGTGTCATTATAATGTTAACTTACCCAACTGGATTGTTGAGCACAGAAATCACTCCAGAAATATTAGTTATTATTTATCCCATTTTAAACCTAAGGAAATGGAGACCAGATAGCTTAAGTGACTTGCCCAAAAGTCTTAAAGCTTGAAGTTGGTTAAACTTGGTATCCAATCAAATTCCTATCCGTGAGGCTCCAACACTCATGCCTATACCACTCCATCGTGTTGCCTCTATTCCAATATCTGGTTTTCTATATTCCAGTTCTGGGTACCATCGTGTAGAATTGCAGATATCTGGGACTTGCTCAGAGGTGGCCTGAATAATGAATCTACTTTATTCCTTCAAGAGGCCCGTATGCCAGGAGAATTGCCCCCGCCAAAAGACCATCTGCTTGAGAAGACACCCTCTCCAGTTATACCAAGGAAAGCACCAGCTGGTTCAGCCTCAAGAGTTTTGTCCAAACCCAGCCAGTGTGGAGATGCAGTGAACTTTATGTCCATTCAGGCTGCTACAACAGCCATGTTTATACCTCCATGTTAGTGCCTCCCTTTGGATGGCACTAGGGAGGAGTTAGAAACTCCCCAGTCCAGTCTTCCAAGAAAGCTGTCTTAAGGTGAGAACAGCAGCAGATCTGCATTTGGATTGGCTAATCATCCAAGCCCTCCTTTACCCTTTTAGAAACTGGCATCCCTGATCACATATTCCTGATTCTGAAAACTTTAGAAGCTAAGGCATTAGCACCATGGGGGAGATGCGCCACGGCATGCATAATACAAGGTATTCCACAGTCCCCTTCCCCTGTTAAATACATGTTTTCATCACTTACCCTGATCAAGAGGTACATTCAGTCTTGGGAAATATTTCTTAGAAGCCAGCATATTTGGAGGTCTGAGGGTGATATTTTTAAGGACCACTTGCACGCTGGAAGAAATTGACTAGAATTCCAGCACCCCCTTTTTTTGTTGCCATCAGCATTCAAAAGTCTCAACTAAATGCAGTGTTCAACTTCAGAACAGTTAAGACAGTCTCTCTTCTTCGCACACCTTCATTATCAGCGAGTGAGCTCTTTCAAATACCCTCCTCCCTCCCTATGCCACTCTACTAGACACCCCGGAGAACCAGATGATGGGTTTTCCCATGCCTTGTCAGATGAAAGGCACATTTGAATAGGGACTCAGAGGGTCACCCAGGAATGTCTACAGTAGGTTTCATGGTGAGGATCTAAGCAAAGACAAGGAAGCCAGAGCAAGCACATGGTAGGGGGCTGAAGCTAAAGGGGTAGGGTGGGGTAGGGCTTAGGAAGCCAGCATGCTTTAGTTTAGCAGAGACTAAATAGAAAAGGATCAGAGCTTGAAAAGCATGGACTGCCGGGGGAAAAAAGAACTACCTGAGGGGTGCTTCAAGATGCCTGTGAGTTTGGCTTTAATTTTGTGGTTGGTAGACACAGTCTGCCACAGCTGAATTCGGTGGGCAGGAAGAGCTCAATCATGAGTTCATGGGGGTGTGAATTCACTAAACTTTTTATCTTTTCATGATTAAAAATGCCTTGAAACTAGCTTCTTGGGTCACTATATCTGATAGGCAAATAAAAAATGGGCTCCATTGTCTTTAATTTGTAGTCCAATAACTATAGGCTGGAGCACACGGAAGAATGGACTCACATATCTCCTGGCTTGGCCAGTTTTTTGTACTTATGGGCAAGGCTATGACTAAAATAACAAATTGGGTCTGAATCTTGCCATAGGAGAGAGACTTGAAGCTCACCTGTGAAAAGCCAGCATCTTCCATTAGTTCTAGCTTACCACTAAAAGCAGAAATAAGATGTGGGGAGGAATATGAATTCCAGGTATAGTGGGTTTTCCAAGGACCACACTTTTTGTAGTGATTGTCTTTGAGAAGGAGAGCACCATAACCTCAACAAATTCTGATTTGGGTAATCCTGGGGTCTGTTTTATGAATGAGATTAACATTGTGAGGTTGGCCTAACGTCTGTGGCTTGGCTGGGGATCCCTGAAGGGCATTTGGGTCAGAAGGAACCCAGAGCAGACAAATCTTACTGCCTAACAGGGCGGAGCCCTGGGCTTTGGAGATCACTACAAATCACCCTAGACAGTGCTGGCAAATGTCACTTACCTCACCGTCCAGGAACCTGTGGTTCAGAACCCATGAAGAAAAGCCTTGGGTCTCAAACGAAAATGTCTAGAGTGAAGCCATCACAATGTGGTAGAATGAAATGCAAATTTAATTGGAGAAAAAAAATGTCTAGATGATTCCATCCTGTATTCAGGGACAATGCAATCCTGAGAATCTTTCTCTTTCTCTTTTTTCCTACCTCCACATTCTCAATCAATCCAAATAGTCATGAGTAAGCTCTTTCACTGTATCTGACTGGGATTAAGGGATTTCTGGTCTTTCCATCTAGTTTTAATTACATCACAATCAGATACCTTGAGTACCTTCACTGAGTGAGAATGCGCTCATAGAGAGTCTTGCCACTTCATTTTGGGAGAGGTATGGTGTGCTGTGATTTTCCTGACATACTGGGCTTTGGGGCATGAAGCAGGGGGTAGGAGAGAGGGCAACTACTGTTAGCCATCTGGACATAACTCAGAAGGGAACTTGCCAGAGAACAAAGCCACTGTCTATGAGATGGGCACCTTGGAGAAAGAGCTGAGTGGGTTGTGAATGGTGAAAGAATGGTGATCAGGAAGGGGTAATTATGGCAAGGGTTAACAGGAAGATGACTGTAAGCAGCAACATTGCAGAAAGCACGAGGCAAAGGATGAGGTGTGTCCTGGGTGTTTGAGGACTGCTTTGAAAACTCATCTGGTCTCCTCTTGATCGTTGGCGCTCCTACAACAAGCAAGAATGAAAGGGATAGGGTGTCAGCAACCTATATTCCATCACTCACAGTTCCCTGTGAGCAAGCAGTTCCATGCTCTCCCCGCCCCTCCTTCACTGATATCATTTTGGCTTCCCTGGGAGTGGCAGGGACATGGGGGACAGATGCTCGAGGCTACGGTTAGATAAAGGGTTGCTCAGCCTTACCAGCAGATGGACAAATATGAGTTCGCTTCAAATTGGCAGGCCAGGACCAACTTATTCGTCAAGTAGTCATATTTCTGGCAAAGTAGAGTTTGTGGTATTAACAGGTCAAACCAGAGGGACCTGCTTCCAGTGGTAGCTCAGGGCCGGGGAGTTACATCACAGACATATATTTTTAACCCAACCACTCCATTTAAGACAGTGACAGTCTCATTGCTCATAAGGTGCTGCAGAAAGCCTACTCTTGGCTCTGTTGTGTTATTATCACCAGAGACCATTCTGATCCATTATGACATCACTCAGTCTATAGGAGAAGCGGAGGCTGGCAGAAAATCTTGAGGCAGGGGTAGAGGAACTTAGTAAACCCGGTGTGGCTGATGTCCCATAATGGAGGTTTAGAAACACAGCAATGAAATTAGAGACCAGTACCCATCCAAAGAGAATGGGAATCCCATGATTCCCCAGAAAGTAATAATGTAGAAATGCTTTGAGATTATTCCGTATTAAATGAAAAAGTTGACATCTTTGCCTGTACCGGAGAATTGAAGTAATATTTAGGATTCTCACAGGGACCTAGATACCTTTGAAATGGGGGTTGGTGAGAGACTAGCCTTAAAAAAGGTAAGTGGCTGTGTAATTTCTAATTCCCAAATGACTCACTATCAAGGGAGCTCAGTTAGGAACCAGCCTGAAACAGGGAAAGGAGTGACTCAGGCCAAGATCTAGACGTAAGGATCAAGGAGGTGCTTTCACAGTATTTTCTGTAGTTAAAAAGCCCAATCTGGACCTCCGTTTCAACCAATGCCAACCAGAAAGTCAGAACTTAATCTGTACGTGGAGATCTGGTCTGGGCTCTGCCATTTGTTCCTAACGAGAATCTGGAACACGTCATTCAGTATCTTGAATTTCCAACTTATAAAATGAGTCCACTGCTACCTGCTCTACCCACCTCACAAGATTTGATTTTTAAAGATGTAGGTGTGAACATGTTCCACAAATTAAAGAAGGCCTCACCTCTGTAATGGAAATTCTTACTAGTCACTCTGAGTTCTTCAGTATGGGCATCACAGTAGAAGCACACACTGGGCAAGCATTGTCACGTACTTCATTGTCTCACGGGCTGGACTTTTTAAAAAGCAAAGATGGAATGCTCTAGAATGTTTATGGAACAATCCCATAGCCAAGTGTAACCTATTTATATTAGGTGGTGAGAACAAGTTCTGCTTCTAATTTCACATTTGTCTCTTGGTTCTTGATTCTCTTGAGTTCTCACTCAGGAGAATCCTAAGAACAGTGAGTATGCTCAGCTCTAGTCGTGCCAGGAACCTACTTAATGTTCCAGGTTTGGGCTGTCTTATTTGTAAAACCTTGCCACATGGAGTTGTGGTATTCAAGGAGATCATACAAGTAAAATGCCTAGCACTGTGTTGGCACCCAATGAATGTTAGATGAAATTATCAAGGAGGCAAAAGAGGCCAACCTGTGGAGTTTCATCTTCCTTGGCTACCTTATTTTCTTCTTGGTTCAAGGCCCTGAGAAGCTCAGATGCCTCAAATTGATACCCACAGGGCAGGGCAGAATGACTGCTTAGAAATTTCTACCAAAGAGCCAGTAGAGGGAGCTCCCAGGTAAAACTGCTCTTCTCTAGCCTATATTTGCTTCATTTCCCCAAGAAACAAATCTCTGCCCAGAGGCCACAGCCTTTTTCTCTACCAGAGACCTTTTTACTGAGAGCAAGCTGGAGTGCTGAGCAAAAGACCTAGACCCAGTCCTGCTTTCAGAGAATCCAGGAGTTCTTGAACGTCAGAGACATGTTGTGTCCCATGGCCTGGTTCAACTTTTAGACTCCAGGTGTCACTTGGAATAGAAAGGACAGTTCCTGTTGGGGCTGATCCAAGGAGATCTGGGGCTGAGACTTTGAGGCAAACACGTCTCTCGCCCTTAGAATCTTGAATGTGGTCTAGTTTTCCAGTCACCCTCTCTCCACAGTTATCTAGATTCATAGTCACTGAAGGACCTTTATTTTAAATTTGTTATAAGGCAGTCATGAAGCCTGGCCACCATTCACAGCAGAGTGAAGGAAATTGTCCTATCTGCTGTTAGGAGTCTTTAAACACAAGTATATGAGGAACTGAATGATGGACACGGCATGTCTTTCAGATAAAATACCTAAGATGGCTACCAAAATGTAGTGGGGTGGATTCTACTGAGGGTCTGAGCTGAGCTTTTCCAGTTCCTTCTCTGCTCAGATTCCTGAGGTCAACCAGGTAGCCCACTATCAGGGCACAGAGCTTTCTTCCTCACACTTATTTTCTAGCTCACAGTTAATCAATATAATAGTAGGAGCCCCAAGAGATAGTAGGAGATATTTCTAGTCTTTCTTACAATTAACATTTGCTCACAGCCCGATTTTGATTAGCAGTGGCCTCATTTCTTTTAGGGTACCCAAGAGGCCTGGTGCCTTACCTACTTACAGGATGATACATAGCTTAGGAAGCACTCAGAATAAGGCAAAGACTTGACATATAGGAAGATGGAAAATATATGGGGCTCCTCTCCCTCCTTCTGTTGCACAATACCAAGACTAACAATGACCAATATTTATTGATTATTCACTGATCTCAACTACTGTGATAATAGGTATGTATCATCCTATTCAATCCTTACAGCAACTGAGTGAAACAGTTCCTACTACCGTTACCATTTTAAAGTTGAAAAGCCGGGACTTAGAGGGGCTACATAACCTGCCATAAGTCAAACAGTGATTAAGTGTAACAGCTAGTCTGAGAAACAGAGCAGCCCCTCTTTGAGCCCTAGCCAGGTTTTCCAGAATAGACAATAGTGGAGTTCCCTTCAGTACTAGAACTTTCCACAAGTAAGGAGAGCCAGAGCATACCTTAAGTTCTAACCAGGACCAATGGAAATATCTGATGCTCCTCTTCATCCCATTGTTTCATTTACACAGGGCGAGTGTGACCCTGGTCCAAACCATGGAGAGCAAAATGGACTCATTACATCTTTGGCAAATGCACTGGACTTTTATAATTTGAGGTGAATGGAATGACTGATATCTGGGGACTTAGTTCAAGGATAGAAACCTCTAGGGCTCATGCCTGTAAAGAAAAGAATCTTTGAGAACTGCCATTAAGAATAATCTGGGAGGGGCACCTGTGTGGCTCAGTGGGTTAAGCCTCTGCCTTCGGCTCAGGTCACGATCCCAGGGTCCTGGGACTGAGCCCCGCATTGGGCTCTCTGCTCAGCAGGGAGCCTGCTTCCCCTTCTCTCTCTGCCTGCCTCTCTGCCTACCTGTGATCTCTCTCTCTCTGTGTCAAATAAATAAATAAAATCTAAAAAAAAAAATAAAAGAATAATCTGGGGAAGAAGGGTAAGCTATGGACTCTATCAGCAACTCTCAAACCATGATGTCATCTGTCTGGATCTGTAACTTTGGCAGCTCTATTTACCCACCTCTGCTTAAGGGTCAATGTTGGCTCCTTTGACATAGGGGCTGGGACCTAGTAGGGAAAGTGCAGGCTGCAGAGCAAACATCACAGGAGGTACTCCTCATACCCATAGGTAACAAAGACTTCAATTACCCCATGAGCTTGGCTGCTACTACTCATCCTCCTCTTCAAGTCAACAGAAGGAAGCTAACCAGTGAGAACGCAGGCCTCTGATGACAAGGAGGAGAAAAACATGAAGGAGCTACTGCCTTGAAGAGCCTGAGAACCACTGGCCACAGGGAGAAGAGAGGACTCAGGCCCAGTCTTGTCTTATCCTTTTGGTTCCTCATCTCTAGGGCTGATACCAAGTGTTTTGACTCATGGAATAACTTGCTGCTGTGGACCACCAGTATTAGCGGATATATAGGTTATAGGTTCTGATTGGTTTAACATGATATGTAAAGTTGCAAATCAAAACACAACTTTGGTCTAGATTGTAACTCAGGAGAGTTACTAATGTTTTGATTAGATCTCAGACTCATGCACATGCAGGGCTCATTATGATTAGAGATTTATGATCAGGTTAACTTCCAGGCCCTGATATGGATGCACCAAGTCCTCAGCAGGAACTGGCCTTTATCATGCTGCAACCTGCCTCAGGTCCATCCTGCTTTGAGCCCTTAAGGGCCAAACTAGTTATAGAGTATTTATGTTTTCCTTGAAATCTTCAAGTGCACAGAAATCTCCCAAGGGGGACCTGAAAAGGGGGGGGGGGATATTAGAGACAGAGACGCCTGATGAATGGAGGAAACACTAATAACAAAAGCATCCAACTGACCACTTTTTATATACTAGGCAATGTCCTAAGCACTTTGTATGTATTCATTTACTCATTGTAACCAAAGGAGGTGGGTACTATTATTATTCCCATCTTCAGATGAGGAAACAGAGAGGTTACTGAACTTGTCTGAGGTCTCTGAACTACTTAAGTAGGCAGGATTTTCATCCAGGCTCCCCGGCTTGTGCTCTGAGCCCCATGTGAGAGTCTCTCCTCTTTATGGAAAGATCTCCAAAGTGCTGATAGAGGCTGGGCGTGTATAGGTCCCAGCTGAAAAAGAATCCATAGTCAGTCTTGTGTTGTGTTTGCCGTGATGGTCTCTGCAATGCCAGACATCATGGGGACTAACGGGCCCAGAAAAACCTGTTGTCTAAGGTCTGAGCAACCACTGAGCCCTCCATCCCATGACCAGAAAAGAAGACTGATAACAGTTACAGAACATTCAACTCCTACATGCTCATTCTTCCAAACACCTTAAGAGCTCCTCTTAAGGACAGGAATTATTCAACTTGCTCTGAGCAACACTCATGATATTACATAAATTATAGCTGTGGTAGACTCTGACCTTTGTTTTAGAGATAAGGTAAAGAGAGGCCAAGTGAATCACCAAAGTTCACTAGGTTAGGACAGCAGACCCAGGGCTAGAACCCAGTGGACACCTGGTTCAGTCAGTTTATCTAATCATAGGGTCTCTGAAGACTGGGGGACAGATAAGAGAATATAGCAGTTGCTGATGAGGCAGGCTACTAGTACCGAAGCCCCTACCTTCTGGTGGGGAGGTGGGGAGTGGGAAGGAAGGTGTTCCTTTAATCTGTGTAGGGGAAATAAAACCTTGAGGGAAAGTTAACTTGCTCCAGGTCACAGGCCAAGGGAATAAGCTCATTGATTTCTATTCCCAAATATTCAGCTCACCAGATTCCTTGAACACAGTATAGGTTGTAATGCTTTTCAAAATGTGAGAGTTTATAAATAGCAGGTTAATATAGAGTGGGAGAAATCCTCTTGCCTTGGTGGAGATGACTAACAAAGGTGTTTTCATGGAGGGATAGTGGCTATTTTACTCTTCCTTAAAAAAAAAAAAAAA